>NC_056732.1:1345926829-1346006829 GCF_019279795.1 Protopterus annectens
TTCAAAGCCAAGGCTTGCTGTTTCAGTTATTTGAAACTTTTCTCTGCTTACCTATCCATAGTTGAAACTCACTTGCGCCGCTTGGCTCACTTATGGAATTTCATTCATATATTCCTGTTTTGTCAATGAGACCTAAATGAATAGCTCGTTCTGCATTACGCATGACTTCGCGTCATTGCTGATGAGATAAATGCCTATTTCAAATAATTGGTCGTACACTTTTTCCCCTTGCAGTTGGCAAGGTGCAACCCACTGCTCTTGGTTCATGATTTATTCAGCTCTGCAGGCACGCAAGAGCAAGCGTGCACCAGCGTCAGCTCATTAGGCAGAGGTGCGTGACATCCAGAGTCGTTTGGAGCTATAAAAACCCGGCTTTCAGTCTTTCCTGGAAGAAATCCGTACCCAAGTCTTAAGTCTTCAGTAGATCGCACTAGGAAACAGCTGTTGGGGAGAAGCCAAACCGCCGCTGCTGTATTCAAGGGCCACATTTCAACTGACCACCTGCTGGCCAGGTAGGAATGACAGAAACATCTGTTGAAAGTTTCATTTGAGATTCTTTAAGTATGAACTCAACTTATGCTTTTATTTGTAACAGTTATTTTGCGTGACATATAAGCAGTTTAGAAAAGTCAGTTTTTGCAGCGAGACTAAATGTGACTTCAGTATAGTTTTTAACAGAATATAAAACGTGTTTTGTGCTCAGAGGAGAGAAGGATGTAACGATGAAGGTAACGATGATTGATAAATTATATTGTTATTGTAACAAAGAAATGCAAAGTAAATCGTGGAGACAATTTGATTATTTCTAATGTTTAACTTTTACATTAATTTGCTGAGCAAATTTTTAGTTATGAAAATATCTTTAACGTCTATCCCACTGTTGCACATCTGTAATATTTTTTATTCGTTCATTTTCTTTTTCTGTAATTTGCTTTATTTTGTAATTTGTAATCATTTGTAATAGTCTGTGCATTATCAGCAATCAAAAATTAAGTGCTTCAAAAGTTCTCTAATGTCCTCTACCCCAGCCCAGTGCTGTAAAAATATATGCGTTCAAATATTCAGTACCTTGGGCAGCTACTTAATGGAGTGCAAATGTTCAGTACCTGAGACAGCTGCCTAGTGCTGTGTTTTCAGTAGCGTATTAACCAAACCAGTCTAGTTAGTTGAAACTGGCAAGATGTAATGAAACACGTGTTTGTAAACAATATGTTTCAATTTCTTCAGATTTACAGGGAAGATGAGATTCCAGCTGTTGTTCTTCATCGGTATCATGTTGCTCGTTTTCCTACCATGTAAAGACTGCAAGGCCATCAAGACTCCCATATCGGGTCAAACAAGCACTGATATGCAATCAGAGCTGCAACAGCAGTTATCTTTCTTAGTCCGAATGGGGGAGGAATATTTCTTTGGACTTGGCAATCTCAATAAGAATTCACCATCCTTCGTTTCTGGGAATTTTCCCCAAAGCCCTGCAGGCGCACTTTCCAGACTACAGGCATTTCAAGCCTCACGACCACTTATTCAAGAAAAAGTTGGCTCATTGAACCATGCCGAAAACATCTATGTAGACCAAGAAAAAGGAGTTATGGAGCGCGGGAAACGTGCTGAAGAGCCACCAATTTCTCTGGACTTGACTTTCCATCTCCTTAGAGAAGTTTTAGAAATGGCAAGGGCAGAACAGTTAGCACAACAAGCAAACAGCAACAGAAAGTTAATGGATATTATTGGAAAATAGCCTACAGCCAAAGATATTTTCACCTAACTCACATAGAAAACATGAAGTATAATGTACCATAGTGCTGCTCTTATATCACGTTTTTATTTTTATATAGCTTAATACATATATATAGAGGGAGAAAGACAGAGAGAGAGGTTTTACACATATTAGAGAGGCCATCCCTCTGAAAAATTTCAGTGCCACAGATCAGTAACTTGTGCCTCTTTGTGTCCTTGAAAGTTAAACAGGGCACTCCTCACTACAACACTTTCCTGGATTCAGTGGACAAGTACGTTGCTACACGATTCGAAATTGTAAAATTAAAAAAAAAATACATTCAAGTTAAAGGACATGTGACACACTGGTTTTACAAATATCAGTATTTTATTTTATGACGTGCACTTGACAAAAAGAGGGATGTGTTCTCTTGAAACAAAATACTACTGTATGCTACTTAGCATTCACTTTACCTTACCAACATTGGCATAATAAATGTATTTTCAGTGCTAGCCAATTTTGTTGTTTAAAAGAACGTTTATATTTTTAATAAAACCTCCAAAGTGATGTTTGCTTCACATTTTCTTGTGGGTATATATATTACCAACTTTGGAAAAATGTTACCTGCAATTCTTTATACCGCACAGTAGTTCCGTATAGGTAGTTGGCTATACTACTTTATCACCTACAATGTTTATTTTCATAATTTCTTACCATCTAGGGGCGTGATACATATAAACGGATGCATAGATGACAGATATGTAACTGTAAAAATGTTGGAAAGATTCATTCAAAGTCATTTTCAATCACATTCTCTTTAATATCATTACCATTTTCATAGACCGTGTTGACTGTAAATCATTTAAATTAATCCAAAAGAAGTGTATTTGTATGTTGCAGTTTAAAAAAATCTAAATAAAAGAAAGTCTTCATCAGAGTGCTTCGCATGGACATCCTCCCTTCCACTTTCCCTTGCATCTGCTTTGATTCACACCTCGGATGTCCTGTAAGAATAGACAAACTCTCAACCCCTCATTCTTTAAGTGCGTTTAACCAAGAGAAAGAAAACACATGTCGAGGTGATTCGCTGGTTCCTCCGGAGCTTGCAACCTGTTTTTGATCTGGTGTGGTCTGTTGATTTCCTGATTCAGCCTGTAAGAAATAATGACAATGTTACGAGAAATGGGTCTGGTATTATTAGATACCCAACACCTCATTTGGAATGAAACAACATCCATCAAGAAACCTTACCAAATGCCTAGAAAGTTTAGAACCAATAATTAGTAGAACGACTTTGCCATGCAATTATCTGTAAAATAGTTTGATGAATCTGCTAGTAGTGATATTATGATAATTCATAGCCCTTCTTCTCCATCACTTATTTTTCAGCAGCAATTCATGTATTTGCCAAAAGGGAAACTGAAACAATAAAGTGGTGTACAACAAACTCTTCTAAGCAACGATCCATGATCTCGAAGGCAATGCTAGCTGCAAAACTTGCTGGTTCATTTCCTGTAGTGATGTTAAAAGAAAGTGGATTCTGTGGTTAATAATCAGTTTACTTAAAATACTGTAGTGTAGTTAAATCAGCCTCGGGAAAAGAAGTAACCCTTTCAAAAAGTAAACGAATGACTTGTGACTTTTCTCCCAATCGTCACTGAGTTACAAATTCTCAAGTTAATTTCTGCAAGAAAGATTTTGTTTACGTGTGTGTGTGTGTGTGTCTATATACATACATATGCATAATGTAATCACCGCATACATCTCAACCTCGAAATCTGGACAAAGCCATGAATAATGGGAGGACAAAACCCCCCAAAATAGGTACAGATTTTAAATTTTGCTCTTACAAACTTATAAATTTGATAGAACAGCAGGTTTGGTATTAGAATGAATTTTATAAAGGATATATAAAGTTTAAAACTCAAATTTCTGCCGTTATTTTGTGACTTCAGAAGATGTTCTGACTTCAGTCCTCAGTAATTTGCCAACGACTCACCCCTCCCTCCCCCCCCAAAAAAAACAATTTTTGGAGAAACAGAGGCAAATTCTGTAGATTCTGCGAAAATCAGGGCAACCGAGAGGTATGATTCACCGGTGCGTTTTGTGAGAGAGCTTGTATTGTATAAGTGCATATGTATTTGCTGAAGTGCTGACTCACCGGATTGATACTTTTTTCTTCCTCTTTTCCCATAAAATACGTAAAGTACTTATTTCCATGAGTCATACCTGAATTGTGATCTACTGGGTAGTAGTCAACTGCTCAGACCTTGTTGGATCTGTCTCTGTACATCTCAAATGTCCAGATTTAGCAGAAAGGCCATTTTTTGCCTTTATATTTTTGGCCTGTTCCTCACAAAATGTGCATTTTTCTAACAAATCTCTGAGGACTGAAGTCACTAAATAATGACACACACATTTAAGTTTCAGACTAGATATCAGAAAAATGCATACTAACACAAATTCCATATTTTTGCAACTTCTTAAGAGTGATATTAAAATCCGTCCCTATTTTTGGACTTTTATCCCCCCCCCCCCACACACACACACACACACACACACTGTTTTAGACTTTCCCCAGTTTTCTTGTGCTAAGAGGTTGAGATGTATGCCTGTCTCTCACACACCAGAATTATGTGGTGGTAGTGTGTGTGTGTGTGTGTGTGTGTGTGTGTGTGTGTGTGTGTGTGTGTGTGTGTGTGTATTGGTGTGTGAGACCTTCAGACTTACTGACTCATCCTGAAATCAAAAAAAGAACGTTACTAGAAATGCATAGCCAACCCCCACATGTAATGCAATGTATACAACTAGGAATATTGATACAAACATTCGAAACACTTCTGGGCTTGCAGACTGGTTGCAATGTGAAATAAGCAGCAGAAGTATACATGCAGAATTGTAAATGTAATGGTAGTACAGGCTAGAAACCTGTAGAAGATGACTTGTTTGTATTTAACCTACAGGTGTGAGTGTAGCGATGGGTCTTTTCCATTACTTATTGTGATGCTTAGGTACTGTGACTTGTTTAAAGCACAGGTGACAGACTACACATAAGCTACACACACCTCACCCCCCCCACACACACACACACACACATGCACCATCCCCAAAGGGATGAGGGATTTTATATGTGATTCAGAATTGCCTTACATAGCTCATTATGTGACTAGTTTAAAGACATGATTCCAAGCAAGTACAGCAGGAAAGATGATTCTGTGAAATTATACCACTAGCAAACATACCTATACATTCCAGTCAAATACAAGTTATTTATATGTGCATCTTACGTATTTCCATTTCAGTAAGAAGCAATGTTAGTTATGTAGCATTCATCCAAGAAGATCAACATAAGCATTCAGCATAACCATTTTGGATAATTCATGCATTTCAATAATTTATTAATTAATTTATTCATTCACTCAACCTTTGATGTCTACTTAATTCTATTAGGGTGATCGTGTTGATAGAGCCTATCTTGGCTATCAATAATCCTGCATAGGGTGACAGAAATTCACAGAAGGCACACCATAGATAAACTGACACAATGCATTTACACCTAAAGGCAATTTCCATATCACTTGGCTTTTTTTTTTTTTTTTTTTTTGCATAAGGGAGCAAATGAGAGCACTTGTTGAAAATCCACATATACACATGCAGGACATATGGGCTCCTCACTGAAGGTACAAGAGAACCAAGAGATGTGAGTCATCAATTCTAACCAGTTAGTTGCTCTTGTACAGCTTATGTAACATTCAAATACAGCTGTGAATATTACAACTGCAAAAATTCATGATAACACAGACAGTGTTAGCATTTCGAGAGTCACTCAGCTTGTTACACATGGCAACCTGTTAGTAGTGACTGCTAACAGAATACAATGACATTTCCACCCCATCACTAAATCCAGAATCATGCTCTTACACTGTTACTCTAAAGTCAGGACTCACATCTTCCACTCCTTCCCAGTCAAGCTCTTCACATCCTGTCTACTTCCAGTAATCGTTTTCTTCTTCATCCCTATGCTCATCTCCTTACATTAGGTAAGTCTCAGATTGTGACAGCCGCGCACTGGCCCAGTAATCAAGGAGCCTCAATACTCACCACTAGCAGAAGTAAGGGGCTTCCACATTGTGAGGGATAAGAAGTACACATACAGTAAAGTACAATTTCCCTTAAGAGCACACATAGATCACAGTCAATCTGGGGCTGGTTTCTCCCTTTCTCTCCAGATCCCCAATAAGACTCCCCACTGGCACACCTATAGAGTGGAGTCCTTAGCCAGGATTCCAAGCCAAGTCCACCCAGCACTCCCTCTGTCCTACCAGTGCTTCATGTCCCTGCCCAAGTAGCTGACACAAACACACACACACACACACACACACACACACACACACACACTTTCAGATATGATTTATATACAACTATACAGACACTCCTGGGGAAGGCTGGCACAGGTTCATTAGCTGTGCCGCTTCTGTCCAGGCTATAATGTAGTAATCCACTGCCACCAGAATCCCTATTTATCAGCTACCAATAAGGCCCTTACCAAAGGGTGTCCAATTATTACTGTGCAACATTATTATCCAGTTAGTGTGACCACAACATTTAAGGCTTATTGGAGTGGCTTTGTACAGTATCACTATATACATGCAATGTACTCTAGAGCTTAAAATATCTCTACACAAAACTGCCAGAGTTGAAAGGTTTAAAAATATTTAATAATAAATAACAAAAACACAAGACAAATCTCCTCACTTCAAGACAGTGCTAGTCAACAGTTCAAAAATCACAGGAAAATGCTTAAAATAATATTGTAGAATAGTCTGACATAAATATAGAAAACACCTAGACTAAATCTGACTAAATTCCTATCTAACTCTAAGAACAATCACAGTTCTAAATAAACTTACATATAGAGCAAAGGCAGAAAACTGGTAAGTGATGTTCTTCACACAACATCCAAAATGCTCTCTCTTTCTCTCTGAGATCCCTCAAATTGATAATACATCACTGCTGACTCACTTTAGATTACATCATTTTTTGACACTTCCCTGGTTTCCCAGGCTAACAGAAACTCAGAATTTACATTTCATTTTGTAATGTACACTTGCAGGAGGCCATAGCAATTAAATATATTATATATGTAAAATCTAGTAATTAACTCTGGTCATAAAACAATAGAAGGAACGTCTTAGCCTAGACATCTTGTCTCCAAGCTCTGAGATCAGTCATACAATGCTTGACTTATCAGTTTTTTCCAGCAGAGTGCACTGTGTTTACATTTTTGAAGTTCAACATTTAGCACAGTTTTCTTTACATTTTAAGAAGACAAGCCTGTGGATTATATTCATATTTACAATGACATAGAATTATCTACAAAATTCTATCTAGCCTGGCTGGCAGCCTTCACATATCTTCACACATATAAACAAGCTTTTCTGTCAAGAAGGACACTCTGAGACTTATTTGTAGTTGCAGTGTTGTTATTGCCTTCTGCTCCACACCAATATAACCAAGTCAGCTCACACCAGCATCACTTTCACTCATACATGGTACTACAAAGGCCCATCCCAATCACTGCAAAAGACCAGTCACAACATGATGCACTCCACTACCTGTTATGCACTTCATCATATGTGTATTTTTTGATTATGTATTTATTTATCTATTGTTGACAGGGTTAATCCCGCTAGGCTAGTGGCATCTTTTCAGGGGGACCCCAAGGTGGTATTTCTACCACAGAGAAAATTTAGCCAGGGCATTAGGAACTTTTCCTACTACTTTTGATAGGTTCCACGGGATCTTTTACATCTACCCGAGTTACCACCAACACAAGCAGATGGGGTCTCAGTTTATTATCCTATCTGAAGAATGACACACTCAGGAGTGTAACACCCTCCTAATGCTGCAGTAAAGTGTCAACAATCTGGTCACCTGGAGTGGAAACAGAACCCACAGCCCTTTGGTTTTCCAGCATCAAAGGTATGTGTGCTGCCTGTTGCACCACTGACACACCACAGCTGAAAATAATTCATGTAGTTATGCATGCATAGAATAACCAAGGTTTTAACAAGTGAGCAGACAACATTCTGCATGTTCAGTGGTACAAACAGTTTGCCATCCACCTCATACTGATAATATTTATGAACTAAAATTATAGAGCATGGATAAAATGTACAGCATATTAGCCAAAAATATTCAGATAGCAAGCAACACATTGAATCTACTCAAAAATGTTGCTCATTCATGGTTATTTTAGGGGGAATATGTACGTTTGTGCATAGGTGGTCAAGCCTTTGTCTACTACAGACATAAATGCCAGACATGGGGAAAATTTCTGATTCCTTATCTGTTGGTTCAAATTACACTTGAATTGGGTTATGAAAGAACTCTGCTTCTCATGGATGGAAAGCCTGAGAAGGGGTAGTCTCTGAGACACATACCTGCCCCTCCAACATGTCTTATTTATGTTGTAGATGAAGTTTAGGTGCATAGGTCAAGTAATTCTAATGCTAGCTGTTTTGTGGATATGCAGTAAGTCCATCAGAGCAGAATCACGGGATGCTTCATAGACCAGGCGTAGTGTGCCTTTCAGCAGTCTGCAGGAGACAGAGTACAGGAATAGAGCTTTGAGACTGTTTATACAGGACATCTTGTTTATATTCTTTTTTTGTGAGGAACCATTGTGGACGCCTCACTTGTTGAATATGACTGGTCAGGTACATTCTGAAGTGATATTGTGCAAGATGATTGTTCTGTTGTCCTCACACATGCTGTTTAGAGGCATGCCATTCTTCTTCTTCATCTAGGCCTATTTCCTGCTCTTCTTGTCTTGAGGTAGTACAGCCTGAGTAATTTGTTGTACTTTCTCTTCAGTCATTTTCCATGTCCTAGGGAAAGATCCCCACAGAAGCACAGAGAGGGACTGGCCGGAGATCAGTATCGAACTTTGTACTTTGTGCATGCGAGGCAAATACCTTAACCATTGTGCTAACCAGTCTGATGAAGGCTGGAAGAATGACATCCTGGACCTAGATACCATTCTCTTCTTCATAAGCTGAGCAACATTGAATGATTTCAGTACTATAACAAACGCATGATGGTCAAAGTTCAGGTTACTGTCTACATACGGTTCCAAATCCCTGATCGCTGCATCTACTCTTAGAGGTATATTATCAGTGAGGCAATTTCCAGAGGTAGCTGAGTTCCCAAAGGATACTGTTATGCATTTCTTGGCTTTGAGTTTTAGATTGTAGCACTGGTACCAGTTATTAGTCTGCACCAGGCCATCTTAGAGGGTATTTGTGTCTTTAGTAAATTCTGTGACTGTGACTAGTTTTCAGCCATCTGCAAACTTGATCAGCCAAAGACCCTTGATGTTGGCCTTAACGTCAGAGAGATAGATGCCAAAAATGTGTGGCACTAGCACTGACCCTTGAAGGACTCTGCTAATGACTGGTCTCTTTGTGGAGGTAAGATTGCCCTATACTAACTTCTTGGGTTATCTTTCTGAGTCAGCTGGATATCCAGAGGAAGCATTAGGTTCTGTACCTAATTTTTTGAGTTTGTCTAGAGTGCCCAAGTAAGGTATTGGGTTAACTGCTTTGGCCATGTCAAGGTAGGCAGTTTGCACTGATTAGCCCTTGTCCAGAGTAAGTATGCATGACCTGCTCTTGACAAAACCAAACTGGGTTGAATCCCATTTTTGAAGGTTTCCTATGTCATTGTTTATCTTCTCCATGCCAATTCTTTCTATGGCTTTACAAGTGAGACTAATCAGACGTATGGGTCAATAGTTACCTTGGTCCATTGATGCCCCGTCTTGTGCAGAGGAATGACAGATACAGTCCTCTAGTCACTTGGCACAAAGGGTCTCTGGAGGCTATGGTTAAATAATGCTTCTAGTGGATCTTATAGTCAAGTATTGTTCAGGCTAGTGAATTCCCTAATCAATTACATGACTGGACTGCAGACCCATCTTTATAGTCTTAGGGCATCCCTAGCAGAATTAATAGTATGGGCATATACAGCAAAATTAGGAGACCCTTTGGGGCAAATTAACAGAATTAGCATAGCAGGATTAAAGAAGTCAATCATACCCCAGAAATAAGAGATAAGTGATATTGGCATCAACAAGATCAGAGTACCGCAAAATGACAAAATGACACTAGAACTCTCCACAAAAGCAGTATCCAAAACGAACCCGAATAAAGTTCTAGTGAAGCAGTCACGATCCAAATATATTTTTATTATTTCACATAAAAAACAGCAAGTTAAGCGCTTTCATCTACTCAGTCGTAGACTTCATCAGAACATTTAATTAGTTTAAAACGCTTGTATTTATACCAGAAAAACCGCCAAAAATCACAATTAATCAATTAAAAATTGTTATTACCTTAAAGTCACAGTTATTTTATCTGATGCTTGCATCACTTCCTTGAACATATTCATATCCAATATACATATAATAATGTTGATAATTATATTGCCATAATTTCTATTTTAAAATATCCAACATTACATCATTTATTAACACATGTCCAATTACATATTTAAAACCTGCTATCTATATTGTTAAAAAAATTTTTTTATAAAAAACTTGTGCAAAATTCATACTTCTATTTGATGCCTTCCTATTACTTAATAAGTGTAAAGTTTTATATAACACTTTTATTGCATGTATATGCACTACTTCTTATTGCATATAACAGTAACTATATAGCATCAATATACTCTATACTAAATAAATATAATACTTAACTGTCTATAAAACATAACACATAAAACATACAATATACTAAATAAGACCTAATCTCTTATAAGGGGCTTAGTGGGTATGCAATCATTCAGGCCTGGAGGTACCATTGCATTTAACCTTATTTGCCATCTAGTTTCCTTTTCTGAGACTTGTGCCTTAATGTCTCCTCCCCTGGGATTCTGTTTAATTACTTCCAAAATACCAAACTTAAAACCTATACAATCCGGACTATTGTTTAAATGTCTAAACAAAGCATTATTGTTGTCCTTCTTTCTTATGCAGTACAAATGGTCATAAATTCTCTCCTTTAATCTCCTGTCAGTTTTACCCACATAGAAATGTTGACAGGAGGAACATAATGCCAAATATATCAAATGCTGTGTTTGACAGTTCCCTTTACTAAACCTAATCTTACTTCTTAGAATATTACTAAGTACAACACTGTCCTTGTCTATGATATTACTACACTGGTTACAGTGTCCACATTTAGTGGTCCCTTGCTTGTCTATATACATATATGTGTTATTCCTATGAGATCTCACTTCAAATATTCTCTTAATATTATTATCAGTTTTGTATACAAACAAAGGCTTTGTCCCCAGTCGTTCATTAATGTTGTCATCGCTAGTAATAATATTCCAATTCCTGTCAATAATCTGTTTAAATGCACCAGCCTGTTTGCCAAATTTAACAATACATGCCCTTTGATAATTTTGACCATTTAGTACTTTCTGCTTGGGCGCTGGTCCTATTCCCAAGACCGGTGTATATTTCTTTCCCCACTCTTTGATAATATAATTAGTGACATCATGTACTAAGGTTTCAGGATACCCTCTATCCAAGAATAATTTTTTCAAAAAATTCATCTCTTCAAGAAAATCATCCTTTACTGTGGTCATCCTAGCCACTCTGATAGATTGTCCTTTAATAATGCTTTTCTTCTGTGCATACGGGTGGTTACTACTATAATTAAGGTAGCTATTACAAAATGTTTCCTTTCTAAATATTTTGGACTGGAATTGTTTTCCATCTGAAAATATATATGAATCCAGGAAATTGATACCCTTGTAGTCAAAATTATGTGTAAATCTTAAATAATTTGTTGTACTATTTATATAGTCTACAAATTGAATAAATTCATCATTCTTGCCATTCCATAGAATAAAAATATCATCCAGATATCGGACATATAATGTCATATATTTATACCAGGGCGAGTTCAACACAAACTCACTTTCCCAATCTAACAGTACAAGATTGGCAAAAATGGGGGCACAAGCCGCCCCCATTGCCACTCCATTATTCTGCTTGTAATATTCCCCATCAAAATATATAAAATTATTGTCCAATACTATGTTAATAAATTCATTGATGAGTTCTTTTTTATCTTCACCCATCTTGCTATAATGGTTAACACTCTTCATGAATCTATTTATTCCATCCTCTTTGGGTATACATGAAAATAAGTCCTTAATGTCTACTGTGGCAAAGATAAGTTCTGAATTCCATATATTTTGTGTAAATTTACCTAGGAACTCCCAAGAGTCCTTGATAATATGGTTAATATTCGTATATATATTCTTTAACCATTGGTCAATAACCTTCCCATATGGGAAGGTTTTGCTGTAGGTACCTGCAATTATTGGCCTGAGTGGTGGATCAGCTAGATCTTTATGTACTTTGGGTATGCCATTAATAGTGGCCAACAGGGGGTATTGTACCTTCAAAAAGTCATACAGTGTCTGATCTATTCTTTCATCCAATAAGTACTCTTCTAAATACAAATCTATACGTCTGTATGAAATATTAACCTGATTCAAGGACGACCTCTCATATTGTTCTGCATTATTCAAAATTTCAAATATTTTTTCATTGTATCTAGATATTTCCATTAATACAATTCCACCACCTTTGTCAGGTATTAAGATCTTAATATTTGCTGCATGCAGCTGCTCCAATATTTTATCAAGCATATTTCTCCAATAACATGAATTTCCTTCTTTGAAACTCTTATTCTTAAGCTGATATACTTGCTTACTTACAACTTTCTCAAATGTTGCTATAGTATTGTGCATTGGGGGAATAAATTTACTTTTTTTCTTTAAAGCTGTAGGGACTACATCTGCTCTAATCTTTTCCTGAAAGAATAGGCCCAAATTAAGCTTCCTAGTATACAACTTCAATTCCACTAATGCATCCACAAAGTCAAATTGTCCCTGTGGTATGAATTTCATACCCTTGGAAAATACTAGGAAATGTTCCTTACTTATAATAGTGGAAGTATAGTTATATATCTTAAAATCATTCCATATATTAACTATACCTTGTCTTTGTATCCCTTCAGCTTCCATATTATTTTCTATTGCTCTATTTCCTATCTCCTCCAGTGATGGTTCCCCCTGTAATTCCTTTGATTCCCTTCGCTTCTGTAATTCCCCCTGTTTCCAAGATCTTCCTCTAAAAAATCATTGCTATAACCCCTCTCCTCAAATGTGTCTGGCCTCCCAGTGTTTAATTTATTTCTTTTTGTATATTCATTTTCACTTCTAAAATTCCATCTATATGCCTTAAAATTGGCGTACTGGTCAGTATCCCGTATAAATTTCTTGCATTTCCTATCAAATATTCTTTTACTGCTATTTTCTGCATATCTATACTGTTTATTATACAATTGTTCCCATTGAGGAAATATTAAATCATGTGTAATTTCAATGTTCATTTTTTCTACATCCTGCAGTAATTTGCTGATCTTATTGTCATTACACATAATTATGAACTCCATGAACTGCATGCCAAAACTATCGAACATTTTATTACACACCTGGATATTTTCATCGTTCATCTCAACACCTATGGGCTGTTTAAAAAAACGTAAGCCCATAGGTACAATATTACTACTTATACATTTGCGCAAATATGAATTATCAACCTGTAATGCCTTAATTTGCGTAAGCTTTTTACCAAAAGTATAAATTGTATCTTTTAAACTAGGGCTGGACTCACGTGGTGTTCCATCCCTTACATTCTGTTTATTCAATGTCCCAAACTCAAATGTGGTCTTTAAAAAATTGTCAATGTTATTATATTGTGATATGCCCGCTAAATTGGCTTCCTTACTTTGTTTTTGAGTGTCCCTGGAGTCCTGTTGTTGTTCGGACCCCTGCATTCTACTGGCAACTGTAGAATAAGTCCTGTTTGGCGGTTTCCTTTTCGGTTTTGCGCCCGAAAATAGAAAAAATTCTTCGGATGTATTTTCTTCCTTATCGGACCCCGAATACTGGCTCCGTTCACCTTCCACACGCTTGTAATTCCGTCTGCAACCCGTTTGAAGAGTTGGAAATTCTTCCGTTACCCGCTGGCCATTTGGTATTGCATCCACGCTGTCTTCCTCAACCTCCGAGCGTGGTGACGTCATCTCGTCAAACCCCGCTGTGGGTTTCTTCTTTGGATGTTGGATGTTACTAGGCGTCATCAGTTCTAGTAACCTGGTAATTTCGCCCCTAATAATTACCAGCTCCGATTGAATTTTATCCAGCTCTTCTCGTTTTACAGGTGACAAGCTTGTAGATATCTCCCCCATGGAATCCATGACCTCCAACAATACAGCAAAATGACAAAATGACACTAGAACTCTCCACAAAAGCAGTATCCAAAACGAACCCGAATAAAGTTCTAGTGAAGCAGTCACGATCCAAATATATTTTTATTATTTCACATAAAAAACAGCAAGTTAAGCGCTTTCATCTACTCAGTCGTAGACTTCATCAGAACATTTAATTAGTTTGAAACACTTGTATTTATACCAGAAAAACCGCCAAAAATCACAATTAATCAATTAAAAATTGTTATTACCTTAAAGTCACAGTTATTTTATCTGATGCTTGCATCACTTCCTTGAACATATTCATATCCAATATACATATAATAATGTTGATAATTATATTGTCATAATTTCTATTTTAAAATATCCAACATTACATCATTTATTAACACATGTCCAATTACATATTTAAAACCTGCTATCTATATTGTTAAAAAAATTTTTTTATAAAAAACTTGTGCAAAATTCATACTTCTATTTGATGCCTTCCTATTACTTAATAAGTGTAAAGTTTTATATAACACTTTTATTGCATGTATATGCACTACTTCTTATTGCATATAACAGTAACTATATAGCATCAATATACTCTATACTAAATAAATATAATACTTAACTGTCTATAAAACATAACACATAAAACATACAATATACTAAATAAGACCTAATCTCTTATAAGGGGCTTAGTGGGTATGCAATCATTCAGGCCTGGAGGTACCGTTGCATTTAACCTTATTTGCCATCTAGTTTCCTTTTCTGAGACTTGTGCCTTAACCCCTGGGATTCTGTTTAATTACTTCCAAAATACCAAACTTAAAACCTATACAATCCGGACTATTGTTTAAATGTCTAAACAAAGCATTATTGTTGTCCTTCTTTCTTATGCAGTACAAATGGTCATAAATTCTCTCCTTTAATCTCCTGTCAGTTTTACCCACATAGAAATGTTGACAGGAGGAACATAATGCCAAATATATCAAATGCTGTGTTTGACAGTTCCCTTTACTAAACCTAATCTTACTTCTTAGAATATTACTAAGTACAACACTGTCCTTGTCTATGATATTACTACACTGGTTACAGTGTCCACATTTAGTGGTCCCTTGCTTGTCTATATACATATATGTGTTATTCCTATGAGATCTCACTTCAAATATTCTCTTAATATTATTATCAGTTTTGTATACAAACAAAGGCTTTGTCCCCAGTCGTTCATTAATGTTGTCATCGCTAGTAATAATATTCCAATTCCTGTCAATAATCTGTTTAAATGCACCAGCCTGTTTGCCAAATTTAACAATACATGCCCTTTGATAATTTTGACCATTTAGTACTTTCTGCTTGGGCGCTGGTCCTATGGGCATATACAGCAAAATTAGGAGACCCTTTGGGGCAAATTAACAGAATTAGCATAGCAGGATTAAAGAAGTCAATCATACCCCAGAAATAAGAGATAAGTGATATTGGCATCAACAAGATCAGAGTACCACAATTAGGCTTAAAGAGATGACGGGATAATTCTGGGGGGGTGGGTAAAAACATTAAATGATTCAATGAACTGAAAAATGAGGCCCCAACCAGATTAATAGAATTGGTAGTTCCAACATAATGAATTAGTTTTAGGATATCATTCCAGGAATAAAGAAGTCA
The DNA here is from genome assembly GCF_019279795.1 of Protopterus annectens. Lineage (NCBI taxonomy): Eukaryota > Metazoa > Chordata > Ceratodontiformes > Protopteridae > Protopterus > Protopterus annectens. Next base: position 1,345,942,556 of record NC_056732.1, read on the forward strand.
CAAATCTCTATCATATATACAATAATGAGGATGACCAACAATATAAAGAAAATTAGGAATCTCCTGCCTAATCAGAAGAATCACTGAGGCCCTCAGCAGCATTAATCTTGGCAGGGAATTCACAATACCATTTACAAAGTCAGGGCCACACTACTATAATTAAACAACTCTGGTTTGCACATCAGTTTTAGTGAAGAGAATAATAACTGACTGAGTCACGGGGCCCCACCTGAGTAAACAGCATTGGACACTCACAGTATATTAACCGATGTCATGAAGTTCGCTTCTTGACAATTAAGACTATAGACATGCATACTGTGTACTCATCTGAGTACCGCTTTATGACTGCGTGGGGCACATCTTTTAAGTGTGTGCATGTGCATGTGGGTATCTGTTATTAGACCCTTGCAGTGATGTGTTCCTTTTGTAAAAGAAGTGATAGATGAGAGTAGTTACCAGAAATGCTGCTCTTAACTACCGCACATTAAAGTTACTCTCAGAGGGGAATGCACTTTTATGGTGAGGGTTTGAATATATTAAAAAAGAAAACTAAATACATACTAAGTACATATAATAACACATTTAACTTTCCTTTAATTAACTCATTAAAGAGTTTTATTCATCCTAAGCTTAGAAAACTTGGAAAACACATAAGGATAGACTCAAGGTTCTCTCACTTTTAGTTGTACATTCTCAGCTTTCCAGTTTACTGCTTGGCAGATTAGGTTCCACTCATCCTTTGAGACAGATTAGAAGATCAGTTTCATCTTTTGTCCAGTTTAACACCCATATGGAGCCTGAGTGATGACATGCACCTTATGTTTTTTATAAACCACCTTCCAATGAATGTGCATCAGTTTAAGGCTTTAAGCTCTGTACATAAATTAGGAGTGCAGAAGCTCACTGTAGATCATGTTCTACAAGTCCTGAAAGTGCATGGTTTCAGACATCCATGTTATTACTGTCAGCCTTGAGTCAGAGTGCCTTGCTGGGAGTCAGAATAACAATTAAAGGGGAGACAGGTAAGAGCCATTTGCATGGCTGGTATGGGAGGGCAGGCAATGCTCAGATATGAGCACACTGATGGGGAGTTAGCTAACAAGCATCTGCATGGATGGTATGGGAGGGTAGGCGATGCTTAGATACAAGCACGCTGAAGGTAGTTAGCTAAGAGCCATCTGTGTGGGTGGTATGAGAGGGTGGGCGATGCTCAGATATGAGCACACTGAAGGGGAGTTAGGTAACAGCCATTTGCATGGATGGTATGGGAGGGTAGGCAATGCTTAGATACAAGCAGACTGAAGGGGAGTTAGCTAACAACCATCTGCATGGATGGCATGGGAGGGTAGGTGATGCTTAGATACAAGCATGCTGAAGGGAGTTATCTAAGGGCCATCTGCGTGGGTGGTATGGGAGGGTAGGCAATGCTCAGATATGAGCAGACTGAAGGGGAGATAGCTAAGAGCCATCTGCATGGGTGGTATGGAAGGGTAGGTGATGCTCAGATATGAGCACACTGAAGAGGAGATAGCTAAGAGCCATTTGCATGGCTGGTATGGGAGGATAAGCAATGCTTAGATAGCAGCATGCTTAAGGGGAGATAGGTAAGAGCAATCTGCATGGCTGGTATGGGAAGGCAGACAGTGCTCAGATAGGAGAACGCTGAAGGAGAGATAGCTAAGAGCCATCTGCACAGATGGTGTGGAAGGGTAGGCAATGCTCAGATACAAACATGCACTGTAGCCCAGACATACTTAAGGGCAGGTACAGGGAAACAATCCAGAATGAGGGGAAGTGAAATGTGGAATTAGTACACAACAATATGTTATAATGATGTGGTAATGTTGGAGAGGGGAGATGTTTAAAGTGTACTCATATCTCACAGTCAAATGTGACAAAGTATATAAGAAGCATTTCTAACATGAAACCTGCAAGACTGATAAAATGTAATTAGTGTAAATGTCAGTCATGTAGTTACACACATACATAATAATGGATATGCTGATAATGATGTGATAGGGGGCATAAAGCCTCAGTGAAACAATGTGGAGTGAAAATGTGATATACATGTTAATTAAATGCTGATGAGATAGCAGCAAGGATGGAAGATACATTATGGGATGAATGGACAGAATGCAGCCACTGTATTTAAGGATGTATATACAGGGAACTGATGTATGAAAGCTGACAGCACCACTGTATTACCCATCTAACCATGTATACACAAGAACAAAAGAACTTTACAACTCTAATGTCAGGTAACTCAGGAATGGACATGCTTTTCAAAGAAATTGCGTCACCAATAGAAAAGGGGTTTATCACCTATGAGCATTTAATTGACAAGCAAATGTATGGTTATATAAATGATACATGCCAATCTAATATCAAACAACATACAAAAGAAAACAATGACAAGACTAAGTGGATGACATGGAAAATTCATTGGAATGAGTAGTGGACTAACTGGTTCTCTGACAGAGCAGCTGATGCTTGGAATAAACCACCAAAATGATATAAAGCAAACACTAGTTTATAGATATTACTAAGAACAGCCTGGACACTTATTATGGCAACAACTATTTTGGTATATTAAACTATTAAGTGAAAAAACTTCCTGAGCATCTAGTGAAGGACAAAGACACAGAGCGTAACTTCGGTATTTAGTGCTTTCAATCTTTATTGATGTACATATCTTCTTCAGAAGGACTTTCTGAAGAAAATCTGTACATCAATAAAGATCGAAAGCACTAAATATCGAAGTTACGCTCCATGTCTTTGTCCTTCACTAGATGCTCAGGAAGTATTTTCACTTAATCGTTTTTTGTACTTCTATCTCTCTCGTCGGTTCTTCTATTTTGGTATATTGGCAGGCTTGAAAGGCATTAATGCCACTGCTTGAAATATCTGTATGTATGTATGCATGTATGTATATATGCATGCCAGGAGACCAGTTTTTCCATTGCTGATGTGCAAACATATCTAACATACTAATTCTGGATATTTTCACATATAATTACAGGAAGCAGTAACATAACTGCAATTCAACAGCAGCAGCACAACATAAAGTGTTGTAACAAAAGACCAATCACATTTCCTTAAGGTTTCATCGTATGCCATACAGTAAGAAATGTTTAAGGAATTATACATCTGCCATTAAGCTATATATAGTGATGAATACAGTTGCACTATTTAACACATGTCTGGAGAAAGACATACAATGCAGAGCATAATTATCTTGAGAATAGGTAAGGTATATAAGCAAGGAATGACCTAAGAAATATTTGCACCATGCAGAACACACGTGTGCAAATACATATCAGAGAGACCAAAGAGTAAAAAGGTCACAAGCATAAACCAGTTAGTAAAAACTACAAGAAAAACCTACCCAAAGTAGACTTTTCCCTGTGTGATACCTTAAACTTCCTGTAATAGAGGCCCATGGGATATATGCAAATGATCCCTTAAGTACATGCTATATGTGGCGTTTGGCTTTATCGGCTTGAGTGTATCCACAAAGACTTAAAAAGAAGAAGCAACAAGTCATGGATATTCAGAAGACACATAGCTGAAGCACTTAATGTCTTTAAGGGGTCATTTGCATATATTCCGTGGGCCTCTATTACAAGAGCTTTAAGGTATTACACAGTGAATACTCTAGCTTGGCTAGGTTTTTCTTGTAGTTTTTACTAATTGCTTTGTCTGGCTGACCTTTTTACTGTTTGGTTTGGATGTTAGTTTGGGTATTTTGTAGACACCTTAATGGTTATGGACATCAGGTGGGTGTAAAGACCCTGTATTTCTAAGCTATAGCTAAACACTCCACTTATGCATTACTGATGAGGTCATAAGAAGGCCCAAACATACATGTTCATAGCTAGTGGGGTATGGTTTTATTGGCCTGGACATATCCACAAAGACTTAAAAAGAAAATTTAAAAAGTCCTAAAAACTCAGAAGCCATATAGCGGAAACACTTGATGTACTTTAGGAGTCATTTCTGTATATCCCAATGGCCTCTGTTACAGGGGGTTTAAGGTATCACACAGTGAAAAATCTAGCTTGGCTAGGTTTATCTTGTAATTTATTGCACATATCAGAAAGATACATAGCAATCATGGGCACCACTGATAGGTCACATAGGGAAGAACAATCTTGAAGAGCATACAGCATAATCATACCATATACGATGCATTGATGATCTACCTGCTATGAAAAAGCTTGAGAAAGATGGACTTGTGAGTGTGTGTATAAGAAACTGTAGTCTGACAAATTTGTCTGACAGACAGGAGATTCAAACCCCTGCCTATTATACAAGGTTCTCCCCAGATCCCTGTGTTGACAACATTTGCCACATCAGAAAACAATGGAGGCTGTCACAAATAGCTGAACTGAATGTGTGAGTTAATACGTGAGGCATGGCTATAATATGAGCAATCAGATTTATTCACAATACTGGAAATGAGCTGCACATCCACACTACACTGAACATTAAAACATGGCTGCTGCTTTGACAAAGACGTTGTTTTCATCATGTAGTACACACATTGTCCCAGAACTGAACACCAGTCTATCTGTATTGGCATGCTATATGCATGTACCACAGGAGCACTCATAGTCTGACATGCCCTGAATAAACATTTCAGTGCCATGCAATTACGTGTGATGTCATTATCCAACATAAAAACAAAAATGAATAACTATATACAATGATGTTTATATAATGTCAGTACATTCATATAATCTTGCCCCTGTCAGGAATTAAACAGCAAGCAATGCAACTCTACTGACTAATGGCATCTGGATAAACCAGAAGGTGCCTCAGACAATCCACTATATGCTATTTAATACATCATATGTATGCCTGGTAAACACTCTCTGAAATAAAAGGGATTGTGGAGGACTCTCACACTGTAAATGGACACATAACTGTGGCAAACGCCATTCATGCAGTGCAGTATAAGACACAGCAATGCTAACAGGCACTGAATGTGGATGTTGAACATATCAGCATTTGACAGCAGACAACACATGATATTTTTGAGGATGAATGCACCATGGTAGAAATGTCAGTACAATTGTGAGATATGTAGTTATGTGAAAGCATTACATGAGGTTATTTCTGCAGCTGATGTGTGTGCCTGTAATTTCTGTAGTACTTTAACAACATACAGCATGTTGTCTCATTACCTTGTGCCAGAGGATAATACTTCCTACATGTGTTTTATAAGGAAAATGAAAGCAAATGTCATCATTACTCTGAGTAAAAGCATTGGTATGTGACAAAGTGTACTAGCTTTTACTAAGAGGGATCAACATCTATATGTGTACAAAGCCAATCTGCTTGACAACAGCATTAGTGACATGCACAGTCACAATAACACTGACACAACATAGTCTGAACATTAATGAATCGATTTCAAATAACTACACAAGATCACAAACTAAACATCATTGCCTAGAATGCAAGTGCCACATGACCATGTTGAGGTAAAGTGAGACAGCGCACAGTTAAATGGATGATATCACCACTGTTTATTAGCTGGATGTTTATGTTAAAAAGTGTTTGAACACAATAACACTGTACAGCTACATATCACATATGTCATTGCATAATGGTATGCACAGGATGGGGGTGAAAGACACACTGACAGCTGAACTCCAACATCTGACGCATGTAAATGAACAAAACACAATATCAAAGTCATGCAGCACAGGAGAATGCACATTCCAAATATAGCATGCTGCAAGGTATGTTAGCAGCATAGGTAATCATTGTGAAGACAAAATGTTATTTTCCCTGTGGATGCTAAGATATGATGGTGTCACAAAGTGCCACTGTAATTCAATGTCATAATTAGAACAATACATAAAAGGTGGTTGTGAGGTGGCTACCTGTATATGAAACTGTCACATTATTGAAGCAGTGATGAAATCCAACCACCTAGCTATCTATCCACTTACATCATCTATACAGCATATTATCAGTAGTCAGCACTACAGGAGAATAATGACTACACGTGAGACATACAGTGTATTTCCAGGGAGAGGTACCTGATAATATTTTTACATCCAATCAGGGCTTGTAACAGTTGCCACTACATACATGTGTAAAACAATTATGACTCCATTGGCAATTGCACTTGCAAAAGTTAAGCATTGCTTTATTCAAACATCCTACCTTCCTTGTTACATATTACAGTGAATAGTATAAGTCATTCAGGAACCACAGGTGAAATCTGATATTTGAACAGTGACACTTCACTTGTAAAACAATGACCTTATCAGTGTGTTGGACCAGGGGAGTAGGGAGGCAATATAATTCTGTAATTGTGTGCTCTTATTGATGCCACACAAACACCTGCCATTTGAAGATTTGAAATGCTCTCCTTCCACCCCACTGAAATGTTTGCATCACTTTCCTCTAAAAACATAAAATGACTATCTTTCAGCCCACAACACTGTTATATGAAGAATTAATTTACACATTTGTGGACATAGCATTGCCTGAAAAAACAAAGTTTTCTTTATGTAATGCATATTAAATTGTAATCATTACATTACAAATAGTATACATAGCTACACAACCATGTAGCACTGAGGTTATGGATGTGAAAGGTGGGCTAAGTATATGGTGTAGTTGTCTATGATTTAAAAAAAATTATCCAGGGTACAGGTTGATAGAGAACATGCTCACCTAACTGTAAATAACCAGATACACATACACAGATACAACTCTACCATGTTGGGTATTGAACCTGTTACCTATCAAGTTTACACAGTTTAGAGACTACTGTATTACTTGCAAGTGCCACGGAAGAAGTTTGACTCTGAAGGGGAGACAGTACACTCTTGTCAGAGCGACCTCATCAGTGTGTTTTACACAGGTTGTTTAAATAAAAGTTGGTATAAGGGAGTTATATGTATATTTAAATGCATCCTCACCAAGGAACTGAAGACAGCAACATGCATCGCACATACAGTTTACTGTCACACTGTTTGTAAAGCTTTTTAGCTAGTTTCACAGTGTGAAAGGTATTAATGAGAAATTTTCTCTATTTGTTAAGCACCTGTTTGTTCTGTTTTCCTGCCAAGGAGTGTATCATATAACTGATTTGTTTGCAATTAAAAGCATTTTGTAGAGTCTCCTTGCTCCTTTATCTGTTTAAAAACTTTAATTTTGTGGCTCACTGCTGTTCTTCTGCTGTGATTAACATTTCTGTAGTGTTTACTGTCTAAAAGATTGTAGGCTAGTAGCTGTAGTATTTTCCCAGTTCAGATTTGCTGTCTCTGGGCCTGTTTGTTTTTGCAGTGGTTGTTCTGAGCACATCACCAGGCCATCCTGAATTAGCAGAAGCCTTCCTTTACCTTTGTGGCAGGATTGTGTTGACTGGCTGGTGGAGGTTGGATGGTCTAGGGCTTGGAGTAAGCACTCATTGGTTCTTTTGAGCTTTTTATAAAAAAGTTGTTTAAGGTTGTATCTTCTGGTATTTAAGCTCTAACTTTGAGAGGATTTCTGTCTATACACACTGAGTCAAGTGGAGGAGGAGCATTAACTACAACTCTGATCTGAGCTCCTTGCTCCTTTATCTGTTTAAAAACTTTCATTTTGTGGCTCACTGCTGTTCTTCTGCTGTGATAAACATTCCTATAGTGTTTACTGTCTAAAAGAGTGTAGGCTAGTAGCTGCAGTATTTCCCACCCTCCCTCCCTGTTGGTGTCTTGCTGTTATACTTGGTGGCTTTGATCTGGGACACTCCTCCCAGTCTAGTGTCATTAACTCATTCTACCCAATACAGAGGGAACATTTGAGAAGGCCAATCCACTTAGTTTCCTATCCTTGAATTATCTTCTGCATCTCCTCTCTCCCTTTCCTTTACAAAAAAAAAAAAAAAACTTTGGTAGAATCTCCCTGTGTTCTGCTTAACTGTTAACAAAAACAAAATTATGCTTTTTTCCTGCCTTTCTTGTAACTAGTCCAGTCCAGATACAGATTTGCTATATCCAGGACTGTTTGCAAGCTTCTGAGTCCCCCAAGCCTGTCTGTGTTGGAGGGAAGCCTGCTAGCTTATCAGTGGGAGTGGTAAGCACTAAGTAACCTATCTACCACATAAGGAGTGGTTTCTGGCCCGGAAATTGTAGTTATTGGCCGTTTGGGCAGGTTTTTCCATCTCTGTCAACTTCCTGATTTAAAAGCCCACATTTGCACTTGTTTCTTTCCTATAACTAGTCTAGTTCAGATACAGATTCTTAGTTTTAGCACTTGAATTTGCTTATTCATGCTAAGCACTTGTTCAGAAGTTGTTGTAAGCACTAAATAATCTAGAAATTACTACAGCACTCAACCTTCCTCATTATCTAGAGGAAACCAGTTTTTGTACTTACTTTCCTCACTTGCTTAGAGAATAACAGCTCTTGTACTCACTTTCCTCACTTATCTAGAGGAAAATAGTTTTTTTATTCAGGCATGTCCAAGGGTCAGCTCCCAGTGTTCTCTCCTGTCTGTCTGATGAATCTGGGCATATTAGGGCAATGTAGCAATTGCCTCATGTACACAGAAAACCCTCTCCTCCTACCACCCAACACTATAACCTGTGAGAGATGCACTTATCTAGCCAAACTGGAGGTAAAGCTCTCTCCAACCAAGACTGAACTTGACAGTCAAGAGGAGAAGGTAAACACATGCAGCACATCACACTCATCACATAGTCCCACTAAACCTACCACCAAACTCTACACATAGAAGCACAAAAACATTCGCTGAGGCTCTCAATAATAATATGCTCAAGCAACAGAGACCTCCAAAGCAGAAACGCAAACAACCTCCACCCCCCAACACAACCCAAATGATACATAGCCCATAAACTCAGTGTGCCACTCAACTACAGCCCATAAGGCAAAACAACGTACCCAACACACTAGTCATAGGTGACTCTATAGTCAGGCACACTGATGTCCCACTCACCAGGCTAAACAAGGAGAAGGTCACTGTCAGCTGCCTGTTAGGTGCCAGGATCTGCCACATAACCCATGCACTTAGGTCACTCCACAACAAGTACAAATATGACTCTGTCACTGTCCATGTTGATGTGAATTACCTGAGACATACCTCCCTGGACTACATGAAAAGAGACATGGAAGAGCTCTCCAATCTTGTAGCCCAGGCAGGTACGACCCTAGACATGAGTAGCATCCTGCCATCACCCAGAATGATACCTCAATACAAGGGCAAAATGACTGACTTCAACAATTGGCTAAGCTTCTGGTGACATTCTAAGAGAATCCAATATCTGTCTGCCTGGGACAACATGGTCGACAGACGACGATGCTTTGCCAGAGATGGCCTGCACCGGTCACTCCCGTGATTCCGGATACTGGCTAAGGCTCTTGCTGCCCCTATAGTGCCTTTGTTAGGCAAGATTCAAATGACAAATTCACCACCGTAACAGGAACAGGCAAGCAAAAACTGAGGGTAATGCTACTCAATGCTAAAAGTCTAAATCTCAAAATATACTCCCTCGAGGCACTCCTTAAAATGGAGAACATCATTATCTGTGCAGTGACTGAGACTTGGTTCAAGGCTCCACAGAGCAGCCCTATATTACCAGGCTATAACTCATACCACACTTTTCGGCCATCTAACCTGGACCGGAACACCAAAGGCCTCTGAGGTGTGTCCATATTCATTAAGGATATCCACACCTCCAGGGTAGTTGCTCAGCATAATGCATCTGAGGTTATCCAAGTGCAACTAACTCTGGGCAAAACTGCAATCCAAATTGTAGCTTGCTACAGATCCCCCACCATGCCCCAGGATTCCCACTCCTCTTTTCTTGATATACCAGAAAATATTAGGGTTCAACCAAACACCCTAATAATGTGCAATTTCAACTACCCCACCATTAACTGGGAAAATTACTCAACCCTTTCTGGAATTTATAAATTCCAATGCCCTGGATCAACTTAGCCACACCCCCACCAGGGGCAACAATATCCTAGACCTAGTCATTACCAACATGAGTGACCGGTGTTCCACACCTGAAGTCAACTCCTCATTGGTCAGATCTAACCATAAGCTAATCACCCTAGATATCCACATCCCTCCCCGACCCCCCATTAAGGAAACCACAGTAAAAAATTTCTCCAAAGCCAACTGCAAGTTTCTTAAGACAGAAGTGACGAACTTCATGACACCCATGCAGATGGACAATACAGTTACAACTGATTAATCCTACACAAATGCACTCTATAAGCACTTACTTGAGTGCATGGATCATGCTATCCCAAGAAAAACCAAGATACTATCCTCCAAAAAAAAAGAAGCCAATCTGGTGGTCCCCTGCCATAGACAAACTCTACAACAGAATGAAGAAACTGTTGCAAAAGAGAGTAAAATCCCATGAGTGGAGGAGCTCCATAGTCAGCCTCAGTAAGAAGCTGAGATCCCTTATAAGATCCTCCAAAGCTAGTTATGAAAACAAATTTGCCACTGATTCTAGGGACAACCACAAAGCATTCTATAGCTATGTCAAGAATCTCAATGGCAACACCCAGATATGCTCTGAGTTACAGCACAATGGCACAAAAATGACAGAACCAACTGATATTGCCAACATCCTGGCAGATAGGTTCAGTGCTAACTTTACCTCCCTCTCACCCCCCTAAAGGGCCCATATCTATACAGGAAGAATGCAAAGTCCCTGTAATCACAACTATGCAGGTAAAAGCTACACTCTCTAAAGCCAAAAACACAGCATCCATGGGACCCGACAACATCCCAGGCTGCGTTTTACATGAACTTCAGAATGAACTGGCCCCCCACCTAAGCACCATGTTCAGTCATAGCCTCATGTCAGGCTTTGTGCCCAGTGAATGGCACACAGCAACAGTTATCCCACTCCATAAAGGGGGAGCCACCACTGATCCTGGGAACTATCACCCTATTAGCCTGACAAGCCTGGTCTGTAAACCCATGGAACGTATCATCATGGAACTCATAAACAAAGACATTGGTAACCTCCATACGCTGGACCCCATCAGGTCAGGTTTGTGAAAGGCAGATTATGCCTCCTGAACCTGATCGACTTCTTTGAGGCAATCACCAAAGCCGTAGATGAGGGTAAGGTGGTTCACACAGCCTATCTTGACCTTGCCAAGGCTTACGACTTCATCCCCCATTCTGGAATTATAGCTAAACTCACTAAACTAGGTATAAATCTCTACATCACAAGATAGGTTGCCAACTGGCTCACTGACAGAACCCACACTGTAAAAGTTGCAGACTCCAAATCTGACTTCAAACCTGTGACAAGTGGAGTACCACAGGATTCAGTCCTGGGACCTCTCCTGTTTGGTATCTACTTCTCAGAAGTACAGGTTAACACAGAATGTCTTTGGCTAACAAAGTTCATAGATGACTGCAAACTAGGAGCCATAGTTGAGTCCCCAAATGATGTCAACATCCTACAAAAGGGCCTCACTGAGACAGAGGCCTGGTGTCAGAGTCATGGCCTCAAGCTCAATGCCAAAAAGTGCATTGTCATCGCCTTTGGTAAAAAACTATGTACCCAAGAACTACCACATAGGCGGCAGTCTACTTAACACTGAATGTGTGATAACAGACCTTGGGACCCAGAGACCCAGATGGACAGTAGTCTCTTCTTTGATAATCACATCGCCACAGTAGTCAGGAAATACTTCTATGTGGCACACCTCATCACAAAAGGTTTCTCAGCCAGGAAAAAAGAGGTCTCTGTTCCCCTCTACTTGACACTCATTAGACCCATTATAGAGTACAGCGCCCCTTTTGGAATGTACGTCACATGACATCAGCAGCAGCTGGAAAGGCCACAGAAATACCTCACAAAGAAGATTACTGGCATCAAACAGATGCCCTACACTGACCGTCTCAAAAAAATTCCAGCTATACCCAGTAGCATATTACCTATTCTGAGGTGATCTCTGCCTAGCATATAAAGCTATGTTAAACCCAGGGCTGTTGGACATGCTACACCTAAAGAAATCCCAATCCCTCCGAGCTACACACTCTAGGGACCTAAACCTTGTCACCACAATAAACAGGACATGCTGGAGGGATAGATTCCTGTCCCAGAAACTTTCCATAGTCTGGAACAAGCTACCCATCTATGTCAAGCAAAGTTCCTTATTAGCGCTCTTCAAGAAAAATCTTGATGAGAGAATGGAAAAAAGGAAATACACCCCAGGGATCACTTCTATGGCTCTGCTCGGCAGGGGCATAGGAAAATAACTTTCTTGGGTGGCATAAGCCAGGGAACCTTGTTGGCTAGACTTACTTAGGCCCTTGGGCTGATAACATAGTACCTACCCATGAACCCATGAACCTATATACAAACATGTATATAAGTGTACCATGACAGGTATCGAACCTCCTACCTCTCTAGGTTTCACAATTTAAAGAGCACTGTATTACTCACAAGCACCACTGGATAAGTCTGACTCTTAAGGGAAGGCTGCACTGTTGTCAGGATGACATCATTAGTGTGTTTCATATATGATGTATCCATAAAAGCTGATATAAGGGAGCTGCATGCACATTTAAATGCATCCTCACCAATGAAAATTGAAACAGCAACAAGTATTACACACACACATATAATTGCTCCATGGCTGCTATTGAACCTTCTACCTAGCTAACTTACACAGTCTAGAGAGGGCATGGTATTAGTCACAACTGCCACAGGAGTAGTCTGATTCTTAAGGCAGAGACTGCATCTTTGTCAGGATGACTTCATCAGTGTATTTCAGAGAGGATGTTTCTGTGAAAATTGGGATAAGGGTGCTGTGAAAACAGAGAAGTGGCTACATCTCCAAGAGATACACACACATTCCCACACATAAAGTCAGACATACACACACATACACACACACACACACACACGCACACACACACACACACACACACACACACACACACACACACACACACACACACACACACACACACACACACACACACACATCTTCCATGTTTTGTACTGAACCTCTACCTGTCTAGGCTATACAATATAGAGAACAATCTATTAGTGGCAGGAGTCACAGGAGAAGATGGACAATACTTGTGACACCTTACACTGGAATATTTGTGAAAAGCAATGCTTTGAAGAAATGGTACTGTACATCCTAGGTTGTGCAACAAATGCATATGTGTGCACAGGACAATGTAAGACCATTACTACTGTCACATGCAATGACATGATTTTATAATGAAATGTAGAAGCTGTCCTTACTGTATAGTGTGTTACTGTGAGGGATATTGACATGCTCCACATAATGGAATAACATACACATTGACTTTTGAACATCACTGGATTATCAGTCATACATTTTTGTGACTTCATGTCAGGATGATTGCACACTTGTATTGTCTCATGCTTGCACAATATGCATTGGCAAGACAAACTTGGAAGTTCTACATAGGACAGTGCACTGCAGAATGTAAGAGATGGATTTTGTAAGAATAGGTTAATCAAGCTGGTAACACAGTGCAAGTATAAACACTGTAGACCATACATATTACTTTGCACAAATGAATTAAGTGAGTCAGCATCATTTAAAAATCACGATTATCTTTAGATAACAGTAATACAGACATACAAATGTTTTGCAACAGAAAACTAATTCTATGATTTCTTTTTTTTTCTAGTTCTCTTTGAGCTCATTGTTGCTAAGCTGATTTGTGTTTCTGATAGCAAAGTGTTAGCCCATGTTTAATCGTATCTTGAACTTAGAACATTAATTAGCAGTACTCTGTGTTGCTTTTTGCCAACTTCCATGCAAAGATCTTTACAAAACAGCCTTTGCAACAGGTACCAGGCAGATTACAATAGCAGCAGCAGGATAATGATGTTTGAAGTAAGATTATGCCAACATTTACAGACACAGTAGTCTGACAAAACTTTGTGAAACATGTTGTTATCCATATGTACTTGAACATTTTCATCATGCCAAGAAAAGCATTTAGAACTATTATCTTAGCACAATACTCAGAAATTCATATTTGTGAAAGTTAATATTTGATGGCAGATTTCAGCAAACGTGAATGTGTATAATCATCTTTGTTACCCTAGTGACCATTCTAATCCATACTTCCAGCTCTTCATCTTGTTTAAAATTATACTAAACTGAATAATTCTAACTTATCACAGTGACATGAAGTGAGACAGAGTATTGTGAACAAACGCAATCAAATCCAAAGATATTGCCATAAGCTTTCTAATTCCATTTAGCCTTCTTTGCATATGTTGCCCAGCCCCAGACACTGCTCAAATATACATGTGGAAGAATAATGAGACAGAAGGGAGGAGATACATCATCAGGTGAAACGGAGGCAGTGATAAGGTAGATTATCACAGAAGAAGGATAACAGTGGCTCACAAAAATATGTAGCCAACAGATACACATAAAGTAATGAACCAAAAACACTCAGTAAAACTTAGATAATGACTGGAATAGAACTCTTGAAATTATTCAAAACTCCTTCTACACATTTGAGCATTAGATGGTCACACCCCAAAGGCATTAGTACTTCACAGCATTGATAAAACACTGACAACTTATTAAAGAAGGAGGGATGAACAGAGGGAGTTACAAACAAATGCAGAGAGGAATGGCAAAAATATGTTTTATGTGACATGTAGGAACAGCTCTATGGCGCTTTAGTCTTACTTAATAAATTTGAACAAAAAAGACAACGACCGATATTCTCACAGTCACGGACTCACCAATAAGTGTGCAACCACCTCTACTTCAAATAAAATGTTTAATCCACAAAAATGAATGAAGACCACAAATAGTATATATGCAAATGGTTGAGCGCTTTCACCCACAAACACAGTGGGCTTCATCAGGTTCTGATTAAGCCCACTGTATTTGTGGGTGAAAGCGCTCAACCATTTGCGTATATACTATTTGTGGTCTTCATTCATTTTTGTGGATTAAACATTTTATTTGAAGTAGAGGTGGTCGGACACTTATTGGTGAGTCCGTGGCTGTGAGTTACTTACTACATTATCGTTAATCTGTCATGCTCTGTATAATAAACTGATGGTTATAGGTACAAATAAGAGGTGAGAGACTGTAATAAACATGAATACCTAACCAGAATAAGGTTGGCTTACTATGTATCCCTGTTGGGGCTACAATCGTTATGAAAATTATTTCTTGCTGCACTATTCTAATGTTATGTTAAAGAAAACTGGGGAAATATGATATTTGCAAGTAAATATATGATAGGAGTAGGAATATGAACTGCTATGAAGTAATACATTGAGATACAGCTGTAATCACACCAATAACACTATACCAAAACATCAGGCTACAAACAGAATAATTATCTCAGAGTATGAAAATAAGAACAATCGACCGCCATGGCTAAATTAAAACACACTGAGGTATTTATTTGAAAAAAAAACAATGGTAAGTGCTTTCACAGCAAACCACTTCTTCAGACCATGTACAGACACCTACTATTCCATTAATTTATAAAGCTAAAACAGACAAATCAACTGAATGAAATAAATCATGTGACTTGAGCATGACATGTTTTAAGGACACACAGTCATTCAAACTGTGTCTCTTGTCCAATTGTAAATCTAGAATGTATTTAAGTTCACTATATTCTGCTTTATTCCTCAAATCATCTCCCCTCTCATTTGCATTCATCAATTCTAAAACAATAAACTTAAAACAATGGCTAGAACCAAGGTCTCTAACATGTTTCATTAAAGCACTACTTGATTTCTGCTTCTTAATATCATTATTATGTTCCAAAACTCTCTCCTTTAAAGTCTGATTGTTTTTCCCTGTATAAGAAGCAGTAATACTATGCACTGTGCAAGATAAACCAAGTTGCTGCTTTTACAGTCAGCATAAAAATCAAATTCAATTTTGTGGCAAGATATTGGATGTACAGTATGTAAAGTAGTCCAAATAAACTTGCAAGGACTGTAAGAATGGCATGGAAAAGTTCCTATGCGATCATAACTTATATGACTAACAGTTATCTGTTGTTTTTAGCACAACTGGCATTTCAAGGATTTATTATTTAAAAAAAAATCTTGCTGTCATAACAAGAACCTTCTTAAGCTCTTGGTCTACCATTAAAACTGACCAATGTTTCTTAATAATGTCACAGACAATATTAATATCACTTGAGTAAGTTAACAAAATTCTAGGATCTTTACTTCGTTTGGTCTGAACAGTTTGTAAGTCAATACAGCTACTTTCAGAAAAATAGGGTTTAGCAGATGTCTCCCTCAATGACTGCACTTCTTTGATGGTGTTTTTAATTTCATTATGAGAATAACACCAACGTAAAAATTCTTTGGTGATAGTATCAAAAATTTCATTCAGCAGCTCATCGTTATTATATAGCCTCACAGCTCTTAAAAACTGACCCTTTGGGACATTTCTTGAAATGTGACTGGGGTGCATAATTAATTTGTGTAATACACTGTTCTTCTTACAAGGTTTCTTATACATCGCTGTCCTTAATTTACCTAGCATGTTTCTATTCACTGTAATGTCTAGAAAATCAAGAGAAGTATCTGACCATTTATAAGTAAAGATAAGTAGTTGTAGTAGTGTGCAGAAATTATATGAATTCATACAACCTATGTGGTGAACCCTAACAAACCAGAAAGATGTCATCCACAAAGCATCTATAATAATTGATGTGCTCAGCAAAGAGGTTATCACTTAGTACTATTTTTAATTCCCACTGCACTAAAACTATAGCATAGCTATTCGTGCAGACTGTTCTCATGGCCACACCAATCTTTTGCAAATAAAAATCTCCTTCAAATGTAAACACATTATTTTCTAGAATTAACTCAAGCAAGGTGTATATTAGCACAATTCTATTATTAGATAAATCACTATGGTTAGATAGGAACAATCTTACATTTTCAATACCTGATTCATTTGGTATGACTGTAAAGAGGGAGTTTACATCTAAAGTTACAAAAATCATATATGTTTTTATACTTAGTATCCCTTTAAAACATTCAAGTAAATCATTCAAAAAATTCTTAGTGTCCTTTAAGACAGTCTTGACATTGTCTAATAGTGATCGTAATTTATGTCTTTCTGATAAGGCATGTCGAATTTCATCTTCAGATAAACTACTGAATGCATCCACAAAAGGGTGTCTGTTAGGTATAAATGCACTAGAATTTTTAAAAATATTAAGTGAATTCTGTTGAGGAAACAGCAAACACAGAAACATGTTCCTTGTAGATAGTTTCAAGTCTATTAGGACATCAGTAACATTCAATTGTTTTGCAGGTATAAAAGATAGGCCCTTACTCAACAATGTTATCTGCTCTATAGACAGAATGTGATGAAATGTTAAAAATGAAATTATCTGATTTCTGTTATTTGTGGCCATACCTGTTACTCTGTCTGTTAGAACTGGATCACACACACACACACACACACACACACACACACACACACACACACACACACACACGCACACACACACATATACACACCCTTCTCACTTGACTTCAGGATCACCCCTTTCTGAGGTCCTCCTCTATTGGTAGAGGCTCCGAGAGGGAAAAAGAAGGTAGAGAAGGTTCAGTAATGGATGTAGCTGGTTTAATGGAAGATTGGATATTCGTATTCCCATTCTCAGCAGTGGTATTATGCCACAATCTATCGGCAGTGGCAGAAGTCTCAGCTCTATGTCCAACTGGTGTTTGCCTGGATGATGCAGTGCTGTTACATGCAGTTACACTAAGTGGCCAGGAAAAAAAAAAACATTACCCTCGCTAAAATCTATAATATCACAATGTATTACACAAATCAAATACGCACTCCACGCACATTTCAAGAAATGTCCTGAAGGGTCAGTTTTTTAGAGTTATGATGAGCTGCTGGCTGAATTTTTGATATTGTGACCAATGAATTTTTAAGTAGGAGTTAGTCTCTTAATGAGATGGAGAACATGATCAGAGATGTGCGATCATTGAGGGAGACATCTGGTAAACTTTATTTGTCTGAAAATAGCTGTATTGACTCACAGACTGTTCAAACCAGGTGAAGTTAAGACCCTAGAATTTTGTTAACTTAATCAAGTGATATAAATATTGTCTGTGGCATTTTTGAGAAAAAAAATTGATCAGTTTTACTGGTAGATGATTATATTTATTTATTTATTGACATTTGTTGACCGGGAACGTCCACTGGACCCAATGACCCATTTTCAGTAGAGGCCCGGGGAGAAAAGCTCCATACAATCACAAACATTTTTACATAACATCAGCTTAAGTTTGAAAGTCAAGAAAGTTTTTACATAGTACAAACTGAAGTAGATATACAAAGGCAAATACATATTATAGAGATGTACAATACAGAAAATAAACTCAGTGTGTTAAATTTTTAGTAATTCTGCTTGTATATTCTTATAAGTAAGAATACTGTTCAATCAATTCTGTTTATTCAGTCACAGAAATAAAGAAAGCAAGAGAAATTGGATATGAAATCTTAAGAAGGTTCTTGGTACGACTTTTCCATGCTGCTCTTGTAGTGCTTCCAAGTTTATTTGGACTACTTTAAATATTGTACATCAAATATCTGGTCACAATATTGAATTTGATTTTTATGCTGACTGCAAAAGCATATACTGAACTTAAATGGATTCTAGATTTACAAGCAGACAAGAGCAATAGTTTGAATGATTGTGTCTTTAAAACTGGCGATAAACTCACGTGATTTATTTCTTTAAGATGACTTGTCTGTTTTAGGTTTTTAAATGAATGGAATAGCAGGTGTGTATATGGCTTGAAGAAGGAGCATTGCCATGAAAGTGATTACCATTGTTATTTCGAATAAATAGCTCACTGTTTTAATTTAGCCATGGTGGTGGATTGCTCTTTTTTCATTTACTGACTTTTGTGGATATTATCAACCTTTGCCCACTGGTACCATTATTGTCTTTGTAATTATCTCAGCATGCCACATAGGAACTCCTAGTTTAATACATCCAGCAGCCTAATAAATGTTACATTAACTTTTCCACAGCACTGCGTTTAGACTGCATTTACTCTGTATTCCCAAAGCACATTGGATTTGAGCACATTTGCACTACAGTAACTGGACCACTGCAGATTACATTAAAATCTTCACCTTTTGCAACAACAAGTTAAATAGCATTCACTGTTTTTCAACATTGTTGTGCTATGTCAAACTCTGTGCAAATGCAGAGGATATAAAGTGAAGGCTTTTCAATGGGCCATTTCTCACCGTATGTGTGTGTTGTATGTGAATCTATTTTTGACCAGATTAAACTTGTGAAAAAACTGTCGATAGGAAAGGACTAAAATGGGGCTGCCAAGCAGGGGGTAGCACACAGGGAAATGAACAAAGGAATTTAAAAGAGGGTTGTGGTAGAGCACCATAGTTATCTACTACTTCACAACATCAATATACAACTGTACACAGAATTTCATGACTTTGCTGAGTCATTACACCAGTGATGGGTATGACCAATTGGACCTAATCAATTATATAAGGATGATACATGGGTGTAAGTGGAGAGCTACAAATGAGGCATACTTTTTTTGTGGGATAGGTGCTCTTTTTGTATTTGGGAGAGACAGGAATGCTGAGAAAGATTTTTAAGAATGAGAGGGTTGGGTAGGTAGGGAGGGTTAGGAAGCATCCACAGACATACAGGATATACATGATATACAAGACAGACAGGGATGGTGATGGAGATAAATATTTGGGGGACACCATGATTGGTGATAGGTGAGGGACATCAGAGGTGCACTCATGCCCAGCTTCAGAAGAGTGAGAATCTAGTCCTCACCCTCAGAACTGTCATCACTGTCTCCTGCAGCACCTCCCTGGGTATATGCTGGATGTGTAATTGTCTTTGCAATGAGATGCAGGACTTTTCCAACCCTGCCGCTATGTGTACCGGGGCCCATCTCCATTATATCCTCCACCAACCCTGTCAGCTCCTACTAGGTCAGAACATTTCCACCTCCACTACAACTGGTCCCGGAGGTACCACTGCACCAGCAGCCAAGATAGAGCTGCCTGATGCAGGTAGGGTAGGAGTTGTGTAGGCAGTACTGACAGGTTGTGATCCTGAAGTGCTGAGTGTCTGTGCTGCCATCTGTGGAGGTATAGTGGGCCAAGATACAGTTGTTGTTGTACCTCTCTGTGCTGTAAATTAATTTTCAGCAGCAAGTTATGCAAACAGCAAATTGTTACTAAATTATAACCTCCCAGAAAAATAATAAAAAAAATGGAGGAAAAGGGTGGGGGGTGACAAAAGAGTTAATTAGATAGATATGTCACAGTTCTGTATATTTTAAACAAAAGGTTTGGAAATAGATAAACAATTATGATAATTTACTACTACCCACCTTTGCAACATCCATATATGATGGAAAAGTATTTATGTGTCTTTAAATATTAATATATAATACCTTTATTTCCCTACAATGGATTGGAATTATGCATTCAGAATTAATAATTGCAATTATCATTATGTAATTCTTCCTGATAGACTGCTGTTAAGATCTTATAAATAATCATCAGTTAAAAAATGCTGCTTCTGGGCACTGAACCCACACAGATTAAATCTATTATAATTATATATGTTTTTATATTATTTTGCATATTGGCCTATTATTATAACTGTCTAATGCAAATAGGGACAATTAGTGGGGAAGGCATGCATATTTGAGATGAATGATGAGTTATACCTGCTCGAGATTCCAGTGCTTGACAGAATGAAAATAACATTATGGTTTTAATTTTTACTTGAATCACACTTACCCCTTGCCTCTCCGAGGCAAGTTCATCTCTCCTAGTGAGCCTCATGGTTTGCAGCTATTTCCTCTGCAGCTGTACAGAACAAAAAGAAAACAAATATGTATGAATGCATAATGTGCAACTGTGTTGGCTGGCTAGATAATTACTGCCTTATCATAGAATGGTTATGGGTCAGTATACTTACACAACATGGGCGGTGCTCCCAGTCTTAAATGCAGACTCCTAATGGTTTAGGAGGTTCTGCTTGCAATTTTTAAGGTCACAGTAGTGGTGATGACATTGTTTCCCATTATCTGGAGTGTCAGTTGCACTGGAGATAGCCTTGACTAACTATTCCAAGTCTCAGCCTTACACTAGGATCCAGTATAACCCCCTGCAGCAGCCTACGGCTGGTGTGCTTCACGAGGCATGCCACAAATATCCTGGACACCTCAACACCCCAACTTTCTGCTCTAAATATGTCACTATTTTCTACCTTGCCATGTCGGCAAAAGTCAAGCTAACAAAATATATCTGAATTGCCACCTAATTCAGATTTCATATGTTACTGGTATTGAGCAAAGAAGCACAGGCTTGCCAACTACATTTTCACAACTGAAAGCAAATGGACTCCTTGGCACACACATCGGCACTACTTACAGCAAATAGCAGTAATGGTGTGAACCATAGCATTGAGCTGTGCCGAGTGTGATGCTCCACCCAGTATCACATGTTCCAGCATTCAACAATGGACTGCTTAAGGCATGGTACTTCAGGGTTGCATTTTGGAAGGTGAAAGATGCTGAATTCTGACAAATGATCATGCTGGGGTTTACCCAATGTTAAACTATTATTATAACAGCTGGGAATTGAATCCATGGTATAAATGATGCAATGTAATGTATTAACTGACATTGCCATGTGTGAACTAACTTTTCACCATCTGAATGAATGAAGATACACTTCAGAGAGGACTATATGAGTGTGGTTGTAATTATGTCATGGTATGCATTCCTACGTAAAAATCATTCTTTCCAATTAAATATGGTTCACATGGATGCAGATGAATGTGATGATTATTACAGGTTGGTTTATATTAGATACATACTTCACAAGACATAATGGTCCTAAACACATAGTTAGGATATATGATGAGTCATGTTGATTATAATAAAAGTATTGATTATAACAAAAGTACTGTGACCGTCATGCATACGTATGTGAATTTTATATGAAATGTATTCATTGTCATGTCTAGAAAAGTGGACATACGTTAGGTTTGGCTTATCTTCAAAACATTAATCATACATGCTAAACAGCACAGTTTCATTGTGCAAGGCTCCCTGATATACTGCTTGCTAGAAACAGTTTTAACATTATCAGTAATCATTACTGTTACAGCCCTATTCAAAAAGTTGTTAGAAATTGGCTTCTTATCCACTTAAAAATGTATCTTATACCTGGATTCAGACCCTTAATAGGCTGTATTATTTATTACAGGTCATTGCGCTTACACCTTGTGCCACAGACATAGCTCTAGGAGAGGTGGAATTTTTCCACTCAGTACTGTCCAGATTGCTGAAGAAACCACACCATTGTCAGGCATGCTTCAGCTACCTAAGGCAGCCTAAAGTAAATTTTCCCCTTTGCCCTTAGGTAGTGCACCCTGTTTGCATGCTGCCAAGTGAAGAGCAAATGAACCTGAAAAGGAAGGTAAATAAAAAAAGACATATTGTGATTAATTGAAATGTAATCTCTACACAGGATTCGAACAATGCTTTATGTGCCTTATTTTTCCTAGATTACTTCAGTTACACATTGTACCACAGAATATGGCATCATCTGTCAGGTAAATTTAATGAAGTAAGTACTCTCCCTGTTGGGGGGGGGGTGCTCAAATATGCCAGCCATGTGAACCCTGTTTACAAACTGCCAAGCAGACAGTAAATGAAAAAGACATTAGAAGAGTAATATATAGTAGAGAAATTACAGCAAATGAATGGAATCCGATGCATGGGTATATGTAGCAATGACCAGAGCAAGGAGTCCATTCAAGTGAGCAATTCTTCCATCTCACATTTCCTTGAAACATCAGACATGTAGTTTGTGGGACACATTATCAGAGCTGTAGTCAATGACAAAAGTGGACAGACTAAAAATCATATGTTGTTAGCAATAGTAACAACAGTTGATTTTTGAACAACAACACAATGGTATCACAGAATGTGATTAAATATGTATTCAGACAATCCTCTGTAAAAGTATCAGTGGATTCAAACCATGCATCAGATATACTTTACCTATAGGTTGAGTGAACCTATACCTTGTGCAACTGAGAAAGGTAACTTGTTAGGTATATTTTCTTCCCTGAGTGCTATCCAGAGCCATGATGGCTGCACAATGCCACCTGCTTGGTTTGCACTTCCCATGGCAGCCTAAACTACATTTTGACCTTTTTCCTTAAGCCATGAAAGTGATTTTCATGGTGTCAAGTGGAGTACAAATGATACAAGAAAAAATATATAAATTATTGTATTTCAAATACTTTACAGGTACATGTTTGACCAAATGTGTTATTTTTCAACAGGGACCTGTATGGATTTGACCTCTCAAACAAGGCTATTGAAAACAATTATTTCTTACTATTTTCCAGTGCTGCTACAGACAAAGACATATATTAGCAAGGTGATAAAATGTGATGTAATGTGACATTGTCTCAAGTAACATTGAAAGTGCAACACAAACAAATTATGAAAGCTGTCCTTTCACATTTGACTGTGAATGTCTGGATGATTGGGATATTGCAGACAGTTAGCATAGGCATGTACTCACACAATATTAAACAAAGACTGCAATCACTGCAAGTGTATCCCCTTCTTTCTGTCTGATGCATACCTCTCAACTGTTCAGATTTTAGCAGAATGTCCAGATTTATGCCTCATATTTTTGGCTTGCTCCTCAGAAAATGCATGCTAACACAAAACCTGTTTTTCTAGCAACTTTCTAATATTATAAGCATGATATTTAAACTCTCTCCCTAACTTGTGGATGGTCATAAGTGAGTAATTAACACATAGAAATTGTTTGTGTGCATGTTGGTTGCATACAGTCACACAGAACTGAGCTCACAGCCATGATGTCTGCTCATTATATATTTAATTTTTGTATTTGTTTTCTGTTTCGTCTCATACAGTGATATGGCACCCAAGAAAATATCTGTACTCTGTAAGCCACCATAAATTAATGCAGAAAATTAGGTCATTATCAAGGCTTTGCATCACCATGGAGCTTTTCTGTTATGGAGAGGTAAGGGTGACCAATCTGCCTGAGAAAAGGATATGGCAGCAGGTGGTCAAAGACCTTAATGGTGTCAAAGGCCATGGGAAATCCTATTTGAGATAAGACACTGGCAACTGACATGATAACATCTGCCCACTGTAGGGCTGCTGCAGTTCATAGGTTCATAGGTTCATAGGTTCATACTAGGCTATCTGCCCTAGGGCATTTATAAGCCTAGCCAGAATGTGTTTGGCTTTCGCCACCCATTTTAAATTTATTTTACTATGCCCTTTTTCGAGGTTAGTATACTGTGCCTCTGTCTAACAGTGACACAGAAGTGATACCCGGGGTAAACCTATGATCTCCCATCCACTCATCAAGATTCCTCTTGAAGACAGTCAATGAGGGACTCTGCCTAACCTGGACTGGGATTTTATTCCAGAGTGAAGGGAGCCGCTGGGTTATGAATCTGTCCCTCCAGCATGTCCTATTTATTTCAGTGCTGAGGTTCAAGTCTCTCGAGCGCGTAGCTCGATGGGATTTGGATTTTCTGAGGTGCAGCATGTCCATTAATTCCGGGTTGGACATGGCTTTATACGTCAGGCACAGATCGCCTCTGAACAGGCGGTATGCCACTGAGTAGAGCTGGAGTTTCTTTAACCGGGCAGCATATGGCATCTGTTTGAGCCCTTTGATCCTCTTGGTGAGGTACTTTTGGGGTCTTTCCAGTTGCTGCAGATGTCTGGTAAGGTACATCCCAAAAGGCGCATTGTACTCAATTATGGGCCTGATGAGGGATGAGTAAAGAGGCACGATGACCTCCCCTGATCTAGATGTGAATCCCTTCATGATTAGATGGGCTATATAAAATGTTTTTCTAACCACTTTAGCCACGTGGTTGTCAAATGAGAGATTGCTATCAATTTGGGTCCCCAGGTCCCTAATTACTTCTTCTGTACTTAATGGATTACCACCTATGTGGTAATTTGTGGGCACTGTTTTTGCCAAAGGGGATGACTATACACTTTTTGGCATTTAGCTTGAGGCCATGGCTCTGTCACCAGTTGTCTGTTTCTATGAGGCCCTTTTGGAGGATGCTTGTGTCGGCTGGAGAGTCGATTATGGCGCCCAGTTTGCAGTCATCTGCAAACTTGGTCAGCCACAGTCCTTCCGTGTTGGCCTGTACCTCCGAGAAATATATACCGAACAAGAGAGGTCTCAGGACTGAGCCTTGTGGGACACCACTTGTAACTGGTTTGGAGTCTGACATGGCTCCAGCAATTCTAACCATGTGGGTTCTGTCCTTGAGCCAGTTTGCAATCCATCTAGTGACATAGGGGTTTATATTTAAGCTGGTGAGCTTATCTATAATGCCCGAGTGGGGTATTGTATCGAAGGCTTTTGCGAGGTCCAGGTAGGCTGTGTGGACCACCTTCCCCTCGTCAATGGCCTTGGTGACTGTTTCAAAGAAATCAACCAGATTTAAGAGGCAGGATCTGCCCTTAACAAAGCCGAACTGGGTAGGATCCAGTGTTTGTAGGTCCCCAATATCTTTATTTATGAGGTCCATGATGATCCTTTCCATAGCTTTGCAGACCAAGCTAGTCAGGCTTATGGGGTGATAGTTTCCAGGATCCGTTGAGGCACCACCTTTATGGAGAGGGACCACTGTTGCTGTACGCCACTCTTTGGGCACATATCCTGTAGTAAGGCTGAGATTGAACAGTAGTTTTATGTTTGGGTTTAGCTCTTCTTGGAGTTCATGTAGGACGCAGCCCAGGACACCATCTGGTCCCATTGCTGCTGTGTTTTTTGCTTTGGAGAGGGTGGCTCTTACCTGAGCATCTGAGATGTCAGGGGGGCAGCACTCTGCTGGGATAGATATTTGCCCTTTTGGTGGGGAAGGGGGGGAGAAGTTTGCGCTGAACCTGTCAGCTAGGATGTTGGCAATGTCTGTGGGTTTGGTGTATTTTTTGTCATTTTGGACTAATTCTGAGCATATCTGGGAATTACCACCCAGGTTCCTAACATAACTAAAGAAAGCCTTGTGATTATCCTTAGTGTCCTGTGCAATTTTTCTCTCGAAGTTGGCCTTAGACAATTTTATGTGTGCCCGTAGTTTTTTGCTAATACTGATCAGTGATGCCTTCCCTTTTTGGGATTTTGCTCTATCATTTAGTAGCTTACTCCTTCTATTGTATAGTTTGTTTATGGCTGGGGTCCACCAGACAGGACGTCTGCCTTTGGAGGATTGGGTCTTGGTTTTATTTGGGATCGCATGATCCATGCATTCCTGAAGGCGTTCATAGAATGCGTTTATAAAGGATTCTGCAGTCTGGGCCGTATTTTCCACAGGCCCGGGGGCTTTGAAGGATTCCACCTCAGTTTTGAGGAGTGTGAAATTTGCTTTAGAGAAGTTTTTCACTCTGGTTTTCTGGGCAGGGGGTGGGGTCGGGATGTGAATATCCAGTGAGATTAGTTTATGGTCTGATCTTACCAGTGAGGGAACAGTGGCTATGAGGGGTGGTCCTACTATTGAACCACCACTAAATGAAACTGAGGTGCTCCTCTTCACTAGCAAAGGTCAAGACAGCTCATCAGAGAGTTCCACCAGAATCCTTGATGTTGGTGCAGATGTGGGCAGACCTAGAGCATCACAAGAAGATCTTACAAGTATGCAAGAAGCAAGTGTCATTGTTATATCTTTATATGCATATATTTAAGATGTCTGAAATATATATCTATATATATATATATATATATATATATATATATATATAGAGAGAGAGAGAGAGAGAGAGGCACACACAGTGATAACTGTGTGAGTCAGACTGCAGTCATACAGAAAGAGTGGAGTTTGTTTTGAGTTTGGGGGTATCACCAACTGTTCACTAACTTTTTTTATAATAACCTTTTTAATCTGCACTTGTGAAGGGAACTGTTTTTATTTCTTGTTCTATTTGCATTGTGAAACTTATCAGACTTCCTTCCTTTCCATTCCTCTCATACAGACACTTCTGGGTTGCAGGCTGCCAGCCCACCTGCTCATGGTAAACACACACTTGCTTATTGTTTATACTGTATATAAAGTACATTCAGTTCTATATGACAGTAAAGTTTCTGTAGTTTTAGCATTTGTTAAGAAGTTTAACATGCCTTTATTATATGGAAAGAGAGAGTGGCAATGTGGACCTCCTACCACCTGATGTCAGAGTTTCAGTAGCCTCTGTTGATGATGGTGACGATGAGCAGGTACAGTCTGGGGGTGAAAAGGGTCATTGTGAGACTGAGGTTATGGCTCCTACATCCCCTGCACATATTTCAGACAGTCAGTATGCCTGTGCATACCCAGGACATTGAGACCAGTGATATAGGACAAGCTGAAGTTGGCACAGTTGATCAGGCTAGTGTTTTTCCAGTTGCAGAGCTGGTTGCATCTTCCAGCATCCATTGTGAGGGTGTGTTGCCACATTGCAGGGTTGGTAGGAGTACTTACAGGAGGCCTGTTGTCCACTCTCCTCCTGAAGTTGATGTGTCATTAGGTGCTGACAGATGTACGTTTAGGGCTGTACTGAAGGCAGGGGCACGTTCCACCCTGGCCTTGGAAGAGATAGTGCGACTACACAATGTCATGCATTCTGACTTGAGTGACTCCCCGAACCACATGGCCAAATCCTTATACAGGATGAATGAAACACAGGATCAGGCAGTTTCTGTGAAGGAACAATCTGTTGGTGGAAGGCGTGCATTAAAGTGGCTGGAAAGCTGCTCCATCTTCTGGTGTTAGCAGACATAGCCGTGCAAGATCCTGCTCCCGCAGTGACACCACATCCACTGCTCCATCAGTGATTGCACTGTCCACACCCAGAGGCAGGCCATGTCATCCACCAGACATTATTCACATTCAGCTAGCACCTTGATTTCTAGCCAGGGCTGTGGAAGTAGCAGTGTAACTCCTGGCAGAGGTGGTTTTCATGATCGGGGGCAATGACATTGAACTCAGTAGTCTACCATGCATGGCTCACACCTGTCCAAGATGACAGAACATAGTGCTAGCACAGTGCTTCATTGTGTTCATGTAGACACACACACACACACACACACACACACACACACACACACACACACACACACACACACACACGCACACACACACACACTCAAGAAATAATTAACTTGCCACTTTACACACATTCAAACTATTTAAACAGTACTGCTCAGTGCTATACATCTGCTATCACTGGCACTGAATATTGTATACTCTGAAATGCTATACATCTGTTGCCACTGGCACTGAACATTGTATACTCTGAGAGATACGTGTTTCTTACTCGCACACACTCACTTCTTTGGTGTCAGCCTTGTCCCCCTACCTACCTCCCACCCCCACAATGTGCAAAGGATGATGACTGTGCCTTGCCCTTTGCAGATGTCTTTGTGACTCAGGTTTGCATGTAAGTCTGATGCACACAGTGAATAGGTGATGCTTGCATATTCACTAAATTGCATTTATCAATATGCATTGCAGAGTTAAAGTTGTTGATTTCTTGTTCCTAATCATTGTGACTGGATTACTGCTATGCCATTGTACTGCATCATATTTCAGTTATTATTATCATTACAGCTTTGGAAGCGTTAGGTACATCAGGCTTGCTTCTTGGTATAGTTGTTTAAATTAGGATATAATTGACTTGTTCTATGTTTTATGGATGGTGGTTGATTGAAGTGCTTGATGAAAACTAGTGGTTCTAACATGTACTGTTATGTTGCAAACATCTTACAGAGGAGATACTGCTGACACAGCTGTACACCTCAGACAACGGGCTCTGCTCATAGGAGTAAACAAACCTACATATGAGATTAATCAGTTATACAACCTGTTTTCTTTTTTTTTTCTTTACTGGTTCCACACTTACTTGTCATTACTACAGGTAACAATTGTTTCCTTGGGAGTTGTCCTGCCTTATGCTATCAGAACACAACCATTATATGCTTAAGTAAAGGCCATGGTGTCTGAAAGGTATTAGCTTTCTTATGTGTATTTGTGTGTAGGATTAAAGGCTTTGACCTAGGTAGTGATTCCACGTTCTGTTCTTTGCCTCTTAGCCAGAGCTGTTTCCTGAGAATTATATTGTGTAACATACCACAGACACCAAATAAACTCAGTACATGGCAAGCAGCTTCCACATACACAAGTCCCGTTAATTCTGTTGAAAAATTTGGTAAAACACTTTTAAAAATACCACCAAGTAAAAGCTAAATGGTTGACCGCTTTTGCCTGTTAATTCAACTTCTTCAGAACTGCTAGCTACTAACACAGTCAGCTTAAAATAGCCTATTTGTTTTCCAGCTGGGGGTTTTATTTCTATGTGTGTGCAATCTATGGCCCCTAAAACTTCAGGAAAGTGTGCTATTGCAGAAAATTCCTGCATGGTTCGTGCTGCCTCCTGTGGTGTGTGTAGAAAACAGAAATGCTACCTTGCATGTAGTAGCACTGCATTTAAAAACTGATATTCTAGAGACTGATGCCTGTGACACCCTAATATATTCCCTGTGGGTCTCTGGAAAGTATCATTAGCTACTACATGTAATTCTATACATACCTTTGTTTCCACTGGGGTGGTTTACCCACCATTTCCCTACTGCCTGAGGTGGGGAGGCAGAGGTTGCACATTTTCTCCAGTGTTTCCCTGCCTACCCTTAAGAATTTCTGTTTCATGTATGTTCCATGGTAAGTCGAGTGGGGTCTAAACACCCTTCTTATTCTTCTTGCCTGACGTCTGGCAGCAGTAACAGCAGCACCCCGATTTAAAGCCTGTTGCACATACAGCATAATAATAGCAGCAGCAAACCCTAACATGCTTATTATTTCTAAGTGTAATCATGCCTGTATTGCAGAGTTTTGGGGTACATGGCAAAAGCCTGCAATGAGTGTAAATGATTACTTTATAGCTTCCTGAATAGCTCCACCATGTTGGATTGGTTAATTATCATGTATTTTGGCATTTTACACTTTCATTAGCATGCTCTGCCATTTCCCTTTGTTTGAAGGCTGTATACATCATGTGGAGTCGCTTAATGAACACAAAATAGCACTTTATGTATCCTGTTCATTGTCTGGCAAGGAAGCAAATGTTAACATCTGATTTTGTAGTGTTGCAATATCAATTGCTCTTTGACCCGTAAAACATGTGTCTGTGAATCATACAAAAACATACCGTGTTGTGGGGTGACAGGAAACTGCTGTTAACTAAAATTAGATAGACAGATACATACATACATACATACATAAATAACAAGGACAAGAATTTAGGAAAAGATGAATAAATAGATTGACTGGAATATCCTTTAACTAATGAAGAAGGTAGAACTTCGTGGACCTGTAATCATAGTTATTCAGCTGACATAAATTTCACACATGATGTGATATATTCACTTTAAGACATATAGAAAAAACACGTTTTTATGCATGTAAAATGTCTACCAGTTAAATAAATGCAGTCCCACTGTTAACAGATTTCTATATTAACTCAAAGATTCAAAGATTCCAAGATTCAAAGAACCTACCTTCTGGCTAAACTCTGACAATCATACTATAATGTTACAATATTTGCTAGTAACCAACCCTACACGTCTCATCACTGCCATGCACTAAAACAACTCCAGTGGCTTGACTTCCCCCAGCACTTGCTTCACTCCCAGCTGCTAATGACTCATACTCTTCTCTTAAAACCCCTTTTCTGTCTTGCTCTATCCTCACTAATATCATATTAGACCCTGCCCAGAACTCTTCACAGCTCTGACCAGCTCCTTCTGGACACCTATAAACCAAACAGAAACATTGGTAACTGTTCAAACAAACCGCTAAACTGCTAAGTCCCTTTTAACACAAAGCCAATTTATTTATTTAAAGTGCTTTTTGTCCAACAGTATCGTTGGACTTTCTCAGATTAACAAAAAACAGTTTAAAAACATCCAACTGCATTTAAATAACCTCCACAAGGTCACATGATAAAATAATCAAGATTTTAAAGTCATAATCCCTATAAATGTTTGACTTATTAAAATCACGTAAATGCATATTAAAATTGCTCATAATGACATCGTTACAGCAGCTTATTGAGATATTTAAGTATTTATGTTTTGCAACCGTATTAGTTGCCATAAATTAAAAATAATAATAATAAAAAGCACTTTAAATAAATAAACTGGCTTTGTGTTAAAAGAGACTTAGCAGTTTAGTGGTTTGTTTGAACAGTTGGTTTACAAAAACATTGGTAAACTTCTTTACAAATATAGTATCTCCCATGCATGGAACAATCTACCCCTTAACATCCAAATCATTTCTAACATAAATCTCTTTAAATCCGAACTTAAAACTTTTCTCCTAAATGTCAACACCTGTCAGTGCAATGATCCCACTTAAATCCCTCCTTACCACCTTACTACCTCTCACACTTTTAAGACCCACCTATTGCAAGTGTCCTATCTCATTTGCATCTCTTTTTGTTGATTAAAAAAAAATCTAACTTTTGTACTGCATGTTATGCACATTATTGTAATGTTTATGTAAACTTCATTCTCAGGCCTTTTGTAAATGTCTAATGTTCTCATGTAAGGCACATTATTGTAATGTTTGCATAAAACTTCATTGTCAGATGTTTTTCTTTTTTGTAGCTTTGTAGTAACTGTCTTGAGCCTTTCTCCTTGGGTCTCCGCTGAAAATGGACCACTGGCTCAGTTGGACTAACCCGGTTAACAAATGGCAAATAAATAAATAAATAAATGAACTTTATTATCATTTAAGACCACACAAGTACAGCCTAAATGAAATTACAAATGTCATCTCACAAGAGAAATACAGTGCAAATAATACAGATACAGCAGAATCAGAGAATAAGATAATTTATTTTATTTTATTTTATTTATTTTACATTTGTTTACCGGGATAGTCCGAGTGGACACAGGTACATTTTCAGCGGAGGCCTGGGGGAGAAAAGCTCCAAGTACATTTTACAATACATTTCATGCAAGAAAGTACCATACAGGGTCTTGGGCCTCCTGTGGAGGAAAGCTCCGAGTATCATTTTCAAAATAGTTCAAGCTAAGAATACAATACAGTGACTTTGGTACACATTTACATCTATTTAACAATAATCTCAAAATATCAATGCGGGTCTAAAGTCATAACAAAGGAATTGGAAAAGCAATGATTTTACATTAAGACAGTAATTAAAGTTGTCCATGTAAATAAGTACAGTTAGCATTGAGATTGTTGGTATACCAGAGAGGTTGTCAATGTTAATAATATAGTGAAGTTTATAGAGATGAGAAGGTTTGTTCCTTTAGAAGATGGCAGATGCTAGTTTTGTTGGAGAAGTTAGTAGAGTATTAGTGCGGCTTACCCAGGGGAGTAGCATGAACAGAGCCAATTGTTAGTATAGTGGCTTTTAAGGTTGCATTTGACTATTTTAGTCGAGATATTAGAAGTTATGTGACCTGGAAGAGTATTCCAGGTTTGGGCAACTGAACAGGCAAACAGAGATTTACCTGCTTCATTTTTGTGTCTAATAACTTTTATTAGGTTCTGGTTACTGGATCTTAACTCTCTAGAGGTAGTGTATGGCTGAATAAGGTGTTGGAGTGATGGGGTTAAATCTGGCTGGTAGTAGAGTTTCTGTGCTGTTGAGATTTGATTGAATAGTAGAGCATGTGGCAGTTCCAGCCACTTGAGTTGCTTTAGGGATAAACAGTGATGGGACCTATGTTTGGATTCTGTGGCAAACTTGGCAATCTTGTTATAACATGATTCCATTGTATTTAGTTCTTTTTGGTTCAGGTTGGTTAATATGGGGGTGGCATAGAGAAGAATAGAAAGGAAGTGGGTTCTAGTGATAGTAGTTTTGGTTTGTTTAGTCATGAATTGTTTGTTTCTATAGAGAAGCCCAAGTTTTTTGTTGACTTTCTTGATAGTTTGGGCTATATGGATGTTGAATTTTAGCTGGTTGTTGATTTCTACACCCAGCAGTTTTGTGTGTGTGTTGTAGGTTTTGTTTGGATATCACCTTTGGCTATTAAGTTAAAGTCATCATTTAAAGGTTGGGGTCTTCCAGGTTGAAACAGGGTCAGTTTTGTTTTGTTGGGATGGAGTATAAGTTTGATGTTGGTAAACCAGGTTTTGGCTTGGGAGACGTTAGTTAAGGTAAGGGAGTGTAGTTCGCTTATCGTGGGGGTGGCACATATAATGGTGATATCGTCAGCATACTGCACAACTGAGGCTGTGGGTAGAGTTGAGGAGATGTTGGTGAAGAGGGAAACAAAAGTGGGCCTAAGATGGATCCCTGGGGAACTCCTATAGAGACAGACACTAAGGAGGATAGTTTATCTTGCCATATAACTGCTTGTTGCCTATCCAATAAGTAGTTGGTGAACCATAGTATAGTAGATGGACATATGTTTAGGTTAGACATGGTTTGAAGAAGCATGTTGTGATTCTCCATGTCAAAAGCCTTAGATAAGTCTACGAAAATGGAGGATACAAATAGTTCTTTGTTCCTGTGTTGGTTGATTATGTTGGTGTAAGAGAGAAGTGCAGTGTTGGTGCTATGTGATGGTCTAAATCCATGTTGTGTATTGGAGAGGAGATTATATTGTAGAATGAACTGTATTAGCTGTGTA
Organism: Protopterus annectens; assembly: GCF_019279795.1. Lineage (NCBI taxonomy): Eukaryota > Metazoa > Chordata > Ceratodontiformes > Protopteridae > Protopterus > Protopterus annectens. The sequence goes on from NC_056732.1 coordinate 1,345,976,323, forward strand.
TGCACAACCCTTTCCAATATTTTGGATAAGGGGGATAGGATTGCAACTGGGCAGTAGTTGGTCAATTCCAGAGAGGTACCTCCTTTGTGAAGTGGAATGATGTGTGAAATTTTCTATAAGGTGGGTACTTTGTGTTCAGATAATGATCTATTGATGAGGATGGAGATAGGGTAGGATATAGCTTATGCTGCTATTTGAAAGAAATCAGCAGGCATCTTGTCTGCAGCTAAGGTGGTTAGTTTTAGTTTCTTAAGCAATTTTAAAATTGTCTTGGCAAGGACTGGCTGCAGGGAGAAGGCAGTAGGGGTGTTTTGGTCATTCTGCTGTGTTAGGGTGGTTAGTTGTGTTGGTGAGTTTGTGTTGGTTTGGGCATTGGCGAGGTTAAGTACTGTTTTGGTGAAGAAATTGTTGAATTGGGTGGGGATATTGGTTTCATTATTTGGTTGAACAGAGGTAGGGGTGGAGGCTTTTCTTGGGTAGAGTATTCCTGATATGGTAGCCCAGAATTTTTGGGGTTTGTGGGCAAATTTTTCTTGAAGTTTCTTATAGTAGTTGGTCTTGTCTGCTTTAATTTGTCTTTTGGCTTTGTTTCTAAGTTCTAAATAGTTTTGCCTTAGGCTCGGGTTTTATTTTTTTGATAATTTGTCCAGCTTTCATCCCTATCTTTCATGGTAGTTTTAGTATCCTTTGTGAACCATGGGGCATAGTTGCTTTTGATCCTGATGGTTCTGGAGGATGCGTGGAAATTCAAGATATCTAGGAAAGTGGAATTAAAGTATTGCACAGCATCATCTAGTGGTAGGTGTTTAATGGGTGCCCAATTGGAAGATTTTAGTGATTTGTTAAAATCAGCTGCTATGACGTTTCTTTTATTACATACAACCCTGAGGCTGGGTTGTTTGATTTGTTGGTTGGATCTGTTCCTAATTAGATAGGTTGGTTGGTGGTCACTTGGACTGTCTGGGAGAGACCCTGACTGTTGCACAAGAGTGGGGTGGGATGACAGCTGGTGGGGGTTTGTATTATTTGAGTGAACCCATGGAGGTTGATGTGGTTAGAGGGGTTGTGGTTAGAGCAATTGAGCCAGTCTATGTTAAAGTCTTCTAGTAATATAGTTTCATGAGGAAGGGAGTTAGAGATACAGTTTAGTAAGTTTTCTGTTGAGTTAATGTTATTGCCTGGAGGGAGGTAGGCTGCTGCTATGATAATTTATTTGTGACAGTTTAGTTTGAATTTGGCTAGGATCATTTCTATGTCTTTTACATCTAGGTTATAACCGTCAAACTGCTCTATGGTTAGATGGCCTTGGAATAATATTGCTACTCCTCCACCTTTTTTATTTAATCTATCTTTCCTAATAATATTGTATTCAGGGGCTATGAGTTCATTGTTATGATGATGTGGTTTAAGCCAGGTTTCAGTCAGTATGACTATCTCAGGTTTATATAGAGGGCATGAAGGTCCTGCACTTTGTTAAGTATGCTAGAGGAGAGGTGAAGTGGGTCGGTTATTTAGAGGGATTGGTATGTTAGGGTTAGTTGTAGTAGTTGGTGTAGGTCCCGGATTGGGATTTATGTCACCACAACAAATAAGTGTTAGTAGTAGGTTACAATATAGCTTGGTTAACTTGTGCAGCATTTTGTATTGCTTTTGATAGGAGAGAGGGTTGTTTTTTAGTTTTGGGTGGCTGTAGGTGTGTGTGTGTGTATGTGTGTGTGTGGCTGATAGGAGGTAAGGTCACTGGGAATAATTCTGAAGCTTTTTAGCTGATTGTGATTAGTTATGGGTTCAGTTTGCCATGGTGAAGGGTTACTGAAATGGAGTTGGGTGTGATAGGAGGAGAGAAGGGAGAGTAGGAGTAAGGTAAGTGTAGTGGAAGGATAAATTAATGTTTGTAGTAAACAAGTTGTGTGTGCTCTGAGCATCATACTTATTAAGTTGTAAATGATCTTAAAGTGGAGGTTTATTTGGTTTCTGCGTGTTGGGTGGGGTATGTGTGATTAAGGGTGAGGTGGGAAGAGGGGTTTTTGATTGATAGTTGAGAAGTGATACGATAATTCAGGTGTGTGAAAGATGCTAGTGGGTGTGGTGTTTAGGTATAAGTTACAGGAGCTCAGGGGTGGGTGGGAATGGGGGGTAGGGTAGGGGAGTGATGTGAGCCCGAGCAGTAGCGAGGGCAAACGGAGCGGGTATGCACTGTCCCAGGATCAGCCCTGTTGCTCAAAAAACAATCAGAGAGGGCTAAGAGAGGAAAAACCTACTGGAATTGCTCTAGGGTTGTGATTTTGATTTAATTTATGTTAGCACAAACTTTGAAAGGTGATGTGGACAGATACATAGACTGGAAGCAGGGTGAGGGATAAGTGTATGTTCAAGGCTATGAGGATGAATCTACAGCCCTTACACTGGAAGCGGAGATAGGTATGGATGTAGCAGCACTTAGCAGAAAGTAAGGCAAGGGAGGTGAGAGGGGAGGTGGTGGAGGGAGAGTAGTGGAGTGTCAGGATGTAGAGAGAGCAGGCCTAAATTGGCTGCAGTACTCAGTGCGGATGTAAAAGGTATGTGTCGAGATGGGTTTAGGCCAGTGGGAGTAGGACAGGAAAAGATAAGGAGATAGTAAAGTAAGTTACAGGGCAGGTGTTTAGGGGTATAGTAGGATGCTATAGAGGTGTAGTACTGGATAAGTGGGATGATGGTTGGGCAGAGATGTTTTGAGCTGACCAGGTACCAAACAGTAGAATGGCACATTAATAAGGTTAGGAGACTAGGTAGCTGATATAAGTTAAACACATACTTATATTAAGTATATTGGCACAGTTGTTGGAGAGGTTTCCACCATTGTTTCAGCATGCAGGGGGTGTTGAAGGTCTTGTCTATGGTTTAGGGTATGCAATTACCTTAAATTTGGTGCCAGGGACCTGTAAGATAAGGATGGAGAAAAATGGGAATGAGTAAGGGAGTTGTAGAGGGAGATGGTTAAATATAGTAGAGTGAGATCAGTGGAGAAATACGTAGGTTGAGAGAGGGTGGTGAGATATAAGAGTAAGAATGGAGAAGGATTCCCTAAAGAGATGGTATCAACAGCTAGAACATTTTTAACAGTTGTTGGAGGGGTTTCCACCATTGTTTCAGCATGCAGGGGGTGTTGGAGGTCTTCTCTATGGTTTAGGGTATGCAATTATCTTAAATTTGGTGCCAGGGACCTGTAAGATAAGGATGGAGAAAAATGGGAATGAATAAGGGAGTTGCAGAGGGTGAGGGTTAAATATAGTATAGTGAGATCAGTGGAGAAATACGTAGGTTGAGAGAGGGTGGTGAGATATAAGAGTAAGAATGGAGAAGGATTCCCTAGAGAGATGGTATCAACAGCTAAAACATTTTTACTTCACAGTTCAAAATCACAGTTTTAAATTCAACAGAGTACAATAAATAGTCTGAGGATTGAAGCAGAGATATAAACAGTGAGACTTTAAAACACAGTTAAATCCCTAGTAATTGTAGGCAGGAGAATGATAAGCCATTTGAACAGTATACTATCACAGTTCACTCATAACAGTGTTCAATTGGTGTTCTAAAGCAGGGTTTCAATTAGTGATATATTATTTATATTTAAGCAGTTAACAGCTATTTCAGTCCTATTTCATATATTCCCATTTAAATAGTAGACAGATATTTCAATTCTTTTCATATATTCACACTAAGACTACATAATTGTTAAGTAACATATTAGTGAAGTCTAGGATTAGCAATATATGTAACAGTGTGTCAGAAACCTTAATAACAAGGCACAAAGTAGTTCTTCTACTGGCAAAATTGGCAGAACTATGGGGTTTAAGGTGGCTAAAAGGCTAGTCCTGTTAACATAGCGTACACTACTTGACCACTAATGCAAATCAAATCAAATACGCTGGAGGTTGGGGTGATTACAGATCCAGGCTTGCTTTCAAGCAGTCTGCGATCTAGCTGTGCTGAAATAGCTTAACAAAAATAACTTAACAAGAATAGTTAATCCAGCATGTCCTCTTAGAAAGAAGTGCCATTCTAATAGCATGGGGAATGCATGTGGTCATCTGCTACTCCTAGGCATTCATACTAACCTCAAACTATACTGTACAGTGAGCAACAAGGTGTTCAATACATATTAAGGTAGTTAAACACCGTTCTTAAAATATGAGGGGGGCACGTGGAGTAACACTAGTACCAGTATGGAGTACAGCTAATAAAAGGCTTTAAACTATACTATTTATTAAGCAAAAGGCACTCCATGCACATTAAGATAGTTAAACGCCATTCTAAATTGTAAGGAGGGTGCGAGGAGTATTGCTAGTACAAGTATGCAGTACAGCTAACAAAAATGCATTCAGAACACTTCAATCTGTTGAAAGACACCCTTAAAGTATAAAGAAGACACATGGTCATCTGCTACAGCCAAACACTTTTACATCGCTAAATATGTAATATAAGAAAGAAAATAGCAACATATATGACATGCAAGAGGTAGTTCACATTTCAGAAATGCACAATACCCATTATCCAATGATAAATAATAAATACCCACAACCAAACCCCTTCACCGTTAAGATAGAGAATAAATACAGACTAGTGAATAGCAGCTGTTTAGTTACCGTATTGCACCTTTTAACCTTAGACATGAATCAGTATAGCCATCATATTACATAATAATAATACTAGTGGTAATTGCTCAGAGCAGCAGGATGAAATGAAAAAAAGTTACTTCAATGTATCAGGTATTATGTTTGGTGTCCAAGTTAATAAGTCTCACAGCTGTAGGGTACAAACTGTACCTGAAATTGGTAGTCCTGTGGCAAAAGCTGTGATACCTCCTTCCAGACGCAAGTTGTGAGAACCAGTTGTGGGTCATATGGGTCGAATCAGCTAGTATTTTGTATGTTCTCTTTCTTGCTCTTGTAAAGAAAAGCTCCTGAACAGAAGAGAGGTTTGTGCCCAAGATTTTCTCAGCCACCCTCACCACCCTCTGTAGTTTCTTCTTCTCAGTAGCTGTGCAGTTTGTCAAGCCATGCTATGAAGTTGCTAGTGAGGATGCTCTCAATAGCTCCCCTGTAAAAAGTGGCAAGAGCAGACAGTGGGAGCCTGGCCTTTTTCAGTTTTCTCAGGAGGTGAAGCCTCTGTTGAGCCTTCTTGTCTATATGGTTGGTATTAACAGTCCAGGAGAGGTTATTTGAGATGTGAAGGCCCTGGAACTTTTGGTTGTTTTGACTTTCTCTACTACCTTCCCTTTCATAGTGAGTGGTTGGTGAAGTATTGCCTTTCTCCTAAAGTTCGTAATCATTTCTTTGGTCTTATTAACATTCAGGTTCAGATTGTTCCTGCCACACCAGAGAATCAAAGTGTTCACCTCACCCCTGTAGTTATGTTCATCCCCACCACTAATGAGACCCATGACTGTGGTACCATAGTTTAAGATATGTTTTGCTGTACAGTCATTGGTGAGGATGGTGAATAGCAAGCTGCTGAGTACACAACCTTGGGGAACACCAGTATTCAGGACTATGTGTTGAGAGGTGTTGTTTCCAGTGCATGTCTTTTGGGGTCTACCAATCAGAAAGTCAAGAATCCATTTACATAAGTGCTTTTTTATCCAGAGTTTCACAAGCTTATCCACCAGTTGCATCAGTATCACAGTGTTGAATGCAGAACTGAAGTTGATGTACAGCAGCCTTATGTAGTTGTTCCACCCTTCTATGTGTGTTAGTGCAAGGTGTAGTGTGACTGATATTGCATCCTCAGTCGATGTATTTGCTTGGTATGCAAATTGGAGTGGATCAAAAGACTTAGGGAGACCTGCAGATAGATGTTTCTTCACAATCCTCTCAAAGCACTTCATAACATTTGAGGTTAAGATGACGGGTCTGAAGTCATTGAGGCATGTAGGGTTATAATTCTTTGGAAGTGGAACAATACTTGTTTCCTTGAAATACGAGAGAACTTTCTCCATAGCAAGGGATAAGTTGAAGATGTCTGTCAGTACCAGATATAAGTGATCAGCACACCCCTTCAACACCTTGCCAGGTATGTTATCTGGTTCAGCAGCCTGCCTAGGATTCACCTTCTTAAGCTGAAGTCTCACCTCCTCAGAGTTTAAGGTGAGCATTATGTCCTCTTTGTCAGTGTTTGTTTTAGAAGGTACAGTTGTGTTCTTCTTTGCAAATCTGCCAAAGAAGGAGTTCAGTTCATTTAGGAATTCCAAGCTGTCATCATATTGGGGTGTTTTGGTCTTATAGTCCGTGAGCTGCTGTATCCCCTGCCATAGGCTTCTCATGTCCCTCATGTCTTGGAAGCAGATCTGAATTTTCCTCCCATACTTCCTCTTTGCCTCTTTGATACCCTTTTTCAGATTTGACCTGGCCGCCTTTAACATTTCTTTGACATTTGCCTTGAAGGCTATCCTTTTTTCCCTCAGTAGCTTGTAGACATTCCTGGTGAGCCAGGGCTTCTGATTAGCTCTTATAGTTATGGCTTTCATGGTGGTTACATTCTCCATGCATTTATTTATGTAGGCAAGAATTGATTCTGTATAGGTGTCTATGTCTAACCGGAGGTTGTGCGTAGCCATTTCTTTGAAGACCTCCCAGCAGGTGGTATTGAAACAGACTTGAAGGCAATCCATGGAACCATCCTGTCAGACTCTGATCTTTTTAGTTGTCGTTTTTTCTCTGATCAAAGCCGTCTTATAGGTAGGCAGAAGCAGGATGGCAGTGTGATCAGAGCTGGCTATGTTGGGGTGCTTCAAAGCTTTAAAGGCTCCTTTAATATTGCTGTAAGCTTTGTCTAAGGTATTCTGCCCTCTGGTGGGGAAATCCACATACTGATAAAAATGGCGTAACAAATCCTTAAGCTCAGCTCTGTTGAAATCAGTCGCTATCACATGTGAAAATTCTGTGTTTCTGCTTTGTAGCTCACAGATAATATTATGGAGTTTTCTGTGTTTCAGCTTTGTAGCTCACAGATAATATTATGGAGTTTTCTGTGTTTCTGCTTTGTAGCTCACAGATAATATTATGGGGTTTTCTGTGTTTCTGCTTTGTAGCTCACAGATAATATTATGGAGTTGTCTGTGTTTCTGCTTTGTAGCTCACAGATAATATTATGGAGTTTTCTGAGTTTCTGCTTTGTAGCTCACAGATAATATTATGGAGTTTTCTGTGTTTCTGCTTTGTAGCTCACAGATAATATTATGGAGTTTTCTGTGTTTCTGCTTTGTAGCTCACAGATAATATTATGGAGTTTTCTGTGTTTCTGCTTTGTAGCTCACAGATAATATTATGGAGTTTTCTGTGTTTCTGCTTTGTAGCTCACAGATACTATTAAGGAGTTTATTCTGTGATAGCAAAGTGATAGTCATAGTAAAGAGTCTAGAGACGAGAGAGTAATGAAGAAAGCTTAGCTTCATTTTCAGTTTATCACTAACAATGCTTCCCAGCTGTGATGCAAGGTATTTATTTTATCAGTAGCAGCCATGGTTCCCAGCTGTGATGCAAGGTATTTATTTTATCAGTAGCAGCCATGGTTCCCAGCTGTGATGCAAGGTATTTATTTTATCAGTAGCAGCCATGGTTCCCAGCTGTGATGCAAGGTATTTATTTTATCAGTAGCAGTCATGGTTCCCAGCTGTGATGCAAGGTATTTATTTTATCAGTAGCAGCCATGGTTCCCAGCTGTGATGCAAGGTATTTATTTTATCAGTAGCAGCCATGGTTCCCAGCTGTGATGCAAGGTATTTATTTTATCAGTAGCAGCCATGGTTCCCAGCTGTGATGCAAGGTATTTATTTTATCAGTAGCAGCCATGGTTCCCAGCTGTGATGCAAGGTATTTATTTTATCAGTAGCAGCCATGGTTCCCAGCTGTGATGCAAGGTGTTTATTTTATCAGTAGCAGCCATGGTTCCCAGCTGTGATGCAAGGTATTTATTTTATCAGTAGCAGCCATGGTTCCCAGCTGTGATGCAAGGTATTTATTTTATCAGTAGCAGCCATGGTTCCCAGCTGTGATGCAAGGTATTTATTTTATCAGTAGCAGCCATGGTCCCCAGCTGTGATGCAAGGTATTTATTTTATCAGTAGCAGCCATGGTTCCCAGCTGTGATGCAAGGTATTTATTTTATCAGTAGCAGCCATGGTTCCCAGCTGTGATGCAAGGTATTTATTTTATCAGTAGCAGCCATGGTTCCCAGCTGTGATGCAAGGTATTTATTTTATCAGTAGCAGCCATGGTTCCCAGCTGTGATGCAAAGTATTTATTTTATCAGTAGCAGCCATGGATCCCAGCTGTGATGTTAGGTTTTCATTTTATTGATAATCACAATGCTTCATAGCTGTGATGTACAGTTTTCATTTTATCAGTAACATAAATGGTTCACAGCTGTGATGTTAGGTTTTCATTTTATCATTAACAACAGTGCTTATAGTTGTGATGTAAAGTTTTAACTCAAGAATCCAGTACTCTAGTTTGCTCTTTTGACCAAGTTTTGCAAGGTATGAATGCAAATGGGTTTTGATATATGGATGCAACAAATCTTTCACCAAAATATACATGGCACAGTCATTTGATAAGCTAGGATTACTGCGGTGGTGGTGCTGCGGTAGCATTGTCGCCTCATATCAAGACGTTATCCCGTTCGATTCTCAGCTAGAGCGTCTTCTGTGTGGAGGCATACGTGAATGGGGCGTGCCTTCATTGAAGGTTGTGCATCAGGGCTGGTAACCCGGTACGTAAAAATCCACTACCAATCATTAGCGGACCAGAGTTCCGCTGTGGCGACCCCTAACTGGGAAAAGCCGAAAGACACAAAAAAACAGTCATTTGATAAGCTCACAATTTTCTGAGCATTTCCTTCAGAGGTAGCATTAGTCTCACCTCTAGGTGATAACTTCCACCTAATATGCATTCCTCAGTATTTATCCTAATGCAAGACAGAAGAGTTAAATAAAGCACAATCCATTATCTAAAGTGCCTCCATAAACTGTAGATTTTTGGTCATAACCTGTCTAGTCCACATGACAAAGCATACTTAAAACCTTTTTAGAGTCCTAGATGTCATGCTTATAGGGCTTCATTTACTACACTAGATACAACTCACTGTGTGTTTATTGTAGTTAATAATGAGAAGGGTGGCCGTATTGCACTAGCCTTAGCTGACCAGAGACCTTCAACCATAATGTCCTGCTTGTCCTGTTAAGGTGTGGGAGTGACCCACACTAATATAATACTCTCCTCAGCAACTTTCATGCAGATGTGATCGTAGTCCACTTATGAGTTTAGGGAAGAATATTTTTCATAGACATGCTTGGAATTGTCTGTTTTAAACAATGGTGCTGCACTTCGGCAGTCTTCAGAATATAGAACTACCATACAGTATGCCAAATATGGCTTCTCCATTTTAGATTCAGCATCAATAAACAGCCACACAGCTCAATACAAATCTCAAGCACCAAGCAGAACAGAATCCATCAGCATTTGAAATGTACCCAGGACATTTTCCCTTTCAGAGGCCAAACTGTTCAACACAATTAGATTTTTTCTAGCTGTAGACATCTCAGGCATGACTTGTGAGTTCTTATTTTTAAGTTTGTGACCATCAGATGTTTAGTTTCTCTTGTTTAACTCTATGATCATCAGATGTACAGCTTCTCTAAGTCCCCAGGGTCTCATCTGCAAGAGGGTAGGCAACTGAGTTTGTAGCTATTAATAGTACTTAGTGATGACTCACATATTCATATCCTTTTCTAATGGCTAACACCATAGGAAGGAGCAAATTTTGAGTAACTGTGAAATCATGTCCATAGGCAACATTACTAGAAATTCCACAATGGTCTGCTAGACCTATTCCAGTGCTGAAACTAGGGCAGTGGCAGCTGATCTCAGGTTTGTTTCTACACTCTTGAACCTTTGCTTTGAGACAATTTGTGATGCAATGTAACATTATATTAGCAATGTAGTGGTACTACACTACTACACTTTGTAATGAATGGACTGCTTGGTGTAAAGGTAAAAGCTTTGTTCCTATTCTACTCCAGGATAGTCCCCACCTTCCCAATACTTTGATAGCAAACTTCTTTCAGTTTGTTTTTCTTATGTAAATATTTCATGTTTTATTGTCTGTGTGACTTCTTTATTCAACTGTATATACATAAAATGTTTAAATATGTATCTTCTGGAGTATGATGCATTTTCAGTTACTAACATTATTATCATTATTTTTTTCTGCATGTTGTTTAAATCTATTGTGCATTGTTAGTCAATTACCTGTAGAGCTTTTCTCCCCGGGCCTCCACTGAAATGTGTCCAGTGAACTTTCCCAGTTAACAAAAATAAAATAAATAAATAAATAAAATTTAGTATAGACCCCGCTCTGCTTGCCCTGTGGGCTTGCTTCACGCCCCTCCCTGCCCCCTATTCCCACCCGCCCCCAGTATATCTAAATATATAGTAACTTAGCCACTCCCTCTCTTTTCTCCTCTCCATCACACTGTTGCACATCACCAAGGGATCCTCGACTCCTACTTCCTCCTTCCCCATAAATCCAATTTTTGCTACCCATGTACTCTAATATGGCTAACTCCCCTACTATGTTTGGATCAAAAAATGGTCCACTGCTATCCCTATTTAGACTAATGTTTACTTTCTACTCCCTCACAGCCTATGAAAACCAATACTACATTGGATTTCACTTCCCAAAATATCAAACAACCACCTCATATCCCTTAAATAGAACAGCCCTTATCTCCTTACCCTGTACTTCTAAGCCCGCACAATCCCTAATGTATCACCCCATTAATTAAAGCCTCAATATCCAACCACAAGGAAACACACTACCTAAAACTACTAAATAAGTTTATAAAACTAATAATTACACAACAATATAGCCTTGTAGTAGATGGTGATATTCACCCCAACCCTGGCCCATCCACACCTGAAAAAAACAGCCCCTGTGCAACTAACCCCCTTTAACAAATCACACCTTAGCAGACCCAGTAACTTTCTCCTGACCTTCCACCTAAACACCAGAAGTGTCAACAATAAAGTTCATAACTTGCATGCACTGATAGCAGTCCACTCCCCTGATATATTATGTCTCACTGAAACCTGGCTAAAACCTTCTACAGAGGATAATGAGATACTACCACCAGGTTATAATATGCATAAAATAGATTGTACTGAAAAGAAAGGGGGCGGGATTGCAATTCTGTATAAAAACACATTGCAAGTCACCAGGAACCCCATAAAAACACCTCCATTCAATAAGGCAGAAATCCTGGTAACTAAGTTACAAATTAATACAGACAAAAGTATATTTATTATCTGTGTTTACATTCCCTCAGGCAAAAGCATAGGCACTCTAGAAGACATTTATTGGAAAGGCTCGCCCAGACTCTGCTACACTTTGCTGTGAGGGAAAGGTGGGTTTGCTTTTTATTTGTTGTATTTTGTATTAGTTTATTGCCTCTTTATATTTTGAGTGCTGTGATTTGTTTTCTTTACCTTGTGTTTTGCTTGTGTTCTGCTTTTAACTGCATATTAAAATGTCAAAAGACACCACAGCTCTGTTTCTTGTGAGTCAGGCAGAAATTAGAACTGATCAATTAAGGACTCATACATAAGATAGAAGAGGTCACTTAAAGTTAATCTTTTGTGAACTGAGGGGGTGGAGCTAGGAACTAAACCTTCTATTTAATGGGGTAAAATAAAACATTTCAGAGCTTTATTGGAAAGGCTCACCCAGACTCTGCTACACTTTGCTGTGAGGGAAAGATTGGTTTGCTTATTTGTTGTATTTTGTATTGGTTTATTGCCTTTTTATATTTTGAGTGCTGTGATTTGTTTTCTTTACCTTGTGGTTTGCTTGTGTTCTGCTTTTAACTGCATATTAAAACTTCAAAAGACACCACAGCTCTGTTTCTTGTGAATCAGGCAGATATTTTTCCCCACTCCCCTCACCCAGTCACAGTTGTGTTCTTAAATACCACTGTCCTTCTAGCTGCCTGTCTCTTATGTTAATTTGACCATATATCTCATTTCCTCTGATTTCACTGGCTTGTGTGAGTTAAGTACAAAATTATCATTTTGTGGAATCACTCCCCTTCAACTATTAAAATTTATTGGCCATTCTACTGTATTCCATAGTACCAGAATACAAAATATATCACCCCCTTTCAATCTATCTTGCTGTTTTAAAAATAGTGACTCTCCACTAAAACTTAACTTTTTAGACAGGTAAAACTTAAGTTACATACTTTCACTTCTAACTTCTCTAGTGCACACTGCAGTGTTTAGGATAAACTATTTTTTTTCATCTTACCTTTAAGCATCCCTGTGACTAGCACTTGCTCTAATACCTGCTGGAAAGCACTAGGAAGCCTTAAACTGATACACGTAGTCAACTCTCCTTATTAATGAGAAATTAATCATAGGCACTAAACAGCCTATAATTACAAAGTACCTAGCTAAGGTAAGGGAAAACAGCTCCTGTACTTTAAAAAAAAAAGCACCAAACCAGGCATGTCCAAGGGTCAGCTTCCCTTGATTTCTCCTGTCCAACTGGTGAATCTGGGCATACTGGGGCAATGCAGCAATTGCCTCATGTACACAGACAACCCTCTCCTCTTACCACCTAACACTACAACCTGTGAGAGATGCACTTACATAGCTAAACTGGAAGCAATGCTCTCTCCACCCAAGATTGTGCTAGAGAGTCAAGAGGGGAAGGTTAACACCTGCACTACACCTCAAGCAACACATAGCCCTTCTAAACTCACACCACCAACACCCACACATAGCAACTTTAAATCCACATATGTGGAGGCCCTTAACTGTAACCTGCCCAAGCAACAATGACCTCCGAAGCTGAAAAACAAACAAATACCAATTACAACCAAAGTGTCACATAGCTGACAACACTAGTGTGTCACTCAGCAACAGCCCCTAAGGCAAGACAACGTACCTAACACTTTAGTCATAGGTGACTCTATAATCAGGCACACTGATGTCCCACTCACCAGGCTGAATAAGGAGAAAATTGCAGTGAGTTGCCTGTCGGGTGCCAGGATCCACCACATAACTCATGCAGTCAAGTCACTCCACAACAAGTACAAATATGACTCTGTCATTGTCCATGTTGGAGTGAATGACTTGAGACATACCTCCCTGGACTACATGAAAAGAGACATGGAAGAGCTGTCGGATCATGTGGCCCAGGCAGGTATGACCCTAGCCCTGAGTAGCATCCTGCCTTTGCCCAGAATGATACCACAATATAAGGACAAAATGATTGACTTCAATAATTGGCTAAGCTTCTGGTGTCATTCAAAGGGGATACAGTATCTGTCTGCCTGGGATGACATGATCGACACACCACGATGCTTTGCCAGAGATGGTCTGCACCTGTCGCCCCTGGGATTCAGGTTACTGGCTAAGGCTCTTGCCACCCCTATAGTGCCTTTCTTAGGCAAATTTCAAAGGACAAAACCACCACCGTAACAGGTACAAGCATGCAAAATCTAAAGGTAATGCTAGAAGTCTAAACCTCAAAATGCACTCCCTCGAGGCACTCCTAAAAATGGAGAACATCAATATCTGTGCAGTAACTGAGACCTGGTTCAAGGCTCCAGAGAGCACCCCTGCAATACCAGGCTACAACTCTTACCACACTTTTTGGCTACCAAACCAGGATCGAAACACTAAAGGTGGAGGAGTGTCCATATTCACCAAGGATATTCACACCACCAGGTTAGTTGCCCAACACAATGCATCTGAAATTCTCCAGATGCAACTAACACTAGGTAAGACTGCAATCCAAATTGTAGTTTGCTACAGATCCCCCACCATGCCCCAAGATTCTCACTACACCTTTATAAACATTCTGGAAAATATTAACATACAACCAAACACCCTAATACTGGGTGATTTCAACTACCCTGCCATTAACTGGGAAAACTACTCGTGCAAAACACCAACCCTCGCACGTACGGCTGCACGGCCAACCAACCTTGTAGAAAACACCAAAAGCCAGCAAGATGGTATCACCATTTATTCAGAGGCACAAAAAGGACAAACCATGTCCAATTCAAAAACTCATACTAGTTTCGGCACCAGCCTTCATCAGTGAGTGAAAAGCATTCAAAAATACATGGTCAACGTCAGTTTAAATATGTGAATAAACCAATGACAGTGTAAACATTTGCATCAAGCTCTCAAATAGGATTTAAAGCAACATAACACTGCTCAAAAAGGAAAATTCATATAGATCCCCATACAATACAAGTGTAGTAAATATAGTTCTAATAATGAACTATAATATCATCAAACAAATAATTACATATTGTCATATGTATGATTTAATCTTGAATTGCAAAGGGAAAAATATATATAAATAGAAAAATGACCAAATAAAAATGGTTTATAAATGGTCATTGAGACCTGGGGGAAAAAGGGCTCCTAAGTGTGTAATCCAGTATTTTTCCTTGTGGCTCAAAATACCTTGCCATCCTGTTTGGTTTTGCCTATTCCCTGTAATTTTATCAATGATTGTAAACATAAACTTGGCACTGGGATGTTGAACTGTATGTAAATAAAGGGCATTAGATGCTTTGTGGTTCCGTATATCGCTACGATGTTCCCCAATTCTGATACGTAATGAACGTGAAGTTTTGCCAACATAGAATGATTTACATTGGCACGTGGCCAAATAGATAACCCAGCTAGTGGAACAATTGCCAAAAATCCTGATGTCATATACTTTGCTAGTATAAACCTCAAAATGCACTCCCTCGAGGCACTCCTAAAAATGGAGAACATCAATATCTGTGCAGTAACTGAGACCTGGTTCAAGGCTCCAGAGAGCACCCCTGCAATACCAGGCTACAACTCTTACCACACTTTTTGGCTACCAAACCAGGATCGAAACACTAAAGGTGGAGGAGTGTCCATATTCACCAAGGATATTCACACCACCAGGTTAGTTGCCCAACACAATGCATCTGAAATTCTCCAGATGCAACTAACACTAGGTAAGACTGCAATCCAAATTGTAGTTTGCTACAGATCCCCCACCATGCCCCAAGATTCTCACTACACCTTTATAAACATTCTGGAAAATATTAATATACAACCAAACACCCTAATACTGGGTGATTTCAACTACCCTGCCATTAACTGGGAAAACTACTCGTGCACCAACACCTTTGCCCAACAGCTCCTGGAATTCATAAATTCCAATGCCCTGGATCAAGTAATCCATAGTCCTACCAGGGGCTCCAATATCCTAGACCTGGCCATTACCAGGATGGGAAATCAATGCTCCACACCTATGGTCACCCCCTCATTGGTCAGGTCAGACCATAGCTAATCACCCTTAATATCCACATCACACTCCCACCCACCAGTAAGGAAACCTCCATAAAAAACTTCTCCAAGGCCAACTTCATGCTACTCAAGTCAGAAGTTACAAACTTCATGACACCCATGCAGATGGGAACTGAAAGTTCGCCTGCTGGGTCCTACACTAAGGCACTGTACGAGCGCATCTACTCATGCATGAATCATGCCATCCCAAAGAGAACCAAGATGCTCTCCTCCACAGAAAGGAAGCCAATCTGGTGGTCCCTTGCCATAAACAAACTTTACAACAAAAGGAAAAAAACTGTTGCAGAAAAGAAGAAAAGAAGAAAATCCCAGGATGCAAAAAACTCCCTTACCAGCCTCAGTAAGATGCTGAGATCCCTCAAAAAATCTTCCAAAGCTAGTTACGAAAATAAAATTGCCAAAGATTCCAAAGACAACCACAAGGCATTCTATAGCTATGTTAAGAATCTAAATGGCAATGCTCAGATCTGCTCTGAGCTACAACAGAATGGCATTAAATATACTGATCCTAAGGATATTGTCAATATCCTGGCAGATCAATTCAGTGCCAATTTCACCCCCCTCTCACCCCCTAAACGGCCCATCTCAATACTGGAAGATTACCATATTCCGGTAATAACGGCCACATAGGTAAAAAACGCACTCTCCAAAGCTAAGAATACAGCATCCATGGAACCAGATGAAATCCTGCGCTGTGTACTACATGAACTACAAAATGAACTGGTACCTCACCTAAGTGTCATGTTTAATCATACTCTCATGTCAGGCTTTGTGCCCACTGACTGGCGCACAGCTACAGTTATCCCACTCCACAAGGGGGGATCCACCTTGGTTCCTGGGAACTACTGCCCCATCAGTCTGACGAGCCTGATCTGCAAGGCCATGGAACATATTATCATGGAACTTATAAACAAAGACATTGGCAACCTTAAAACACTGGACCCCACCCAATTTGGGTTCGTGAAGGGCCAATCTTGTCTCCTGAACCTTATTGACTTCTTCAAATCAGTCTCCAGAGCCGTGGACGAGGGTAAGGCAGTCCACACAGCCTATCTGGACCTCGCCAAGGTCTTTGACACCACCCCCCACTCTGGAATCATAGATAAACTTACTAAGCTGTGCATTAATCCATACATCACTCGATGGGTTGCCAACTGGCTTACTGACAGAACCCACACTGTAAAAGTAGCTGACTACAAATCCAGCTCCAGACAAGTGACAAGTGGAGTACCTCAGGGTTCAGTCCTGAGACCTCTGTTGTTTAGCATCTACTTCTCTGAAGTACAGGCCAACACTAAGGGACTCTGGCTAACAGAGTTTGCAGATGACTGCAAACTGGGAGCCATTATTGAATCCCCAAATGATGTGGATACTCTACAAAAGGGCCTTACAGAAACAGATGCTTGATGCCAGAGCCATGGGCTCAAGCTCAATGCCAAGAAATGTATAGTTATCCCCTTTGGGGAAAAACATGTACCCATGACTTATCACATAGGTGGCAGTACACTAAACACCGAAAGTGTGATAAGAGACTTAGGGACACAGGTGGACAGTGATCTCACCTTCAATAACCACATCGCCACAACAGTCAGGAAATCCTTCTATGTGGCACACCTCATCACTAAGGGCTTTTCATCCAGAAAAAAGGAGGTCATTGTCCCACTGTACTCATCTCTCATTAGACCCATTATAGAATACAACACCCTATTTGGTATGTACCTCTCAAGACATCTGCAACAACTGGAAAGGCCGCAGAAATACCTCACTAAAAGAATCACAGGCCTAAAGCAGATGCCCTATGCTGACCGCCTTAAAAAACTCCAGCTATACTCATATCGTCTACTCCGAGGTGATCTCTGCTTAACATACAAGGCCATGTCAAACCTAGAGCTGTTGGACATGCTACACTTAAAGAAATCCCAATCCCTCAGAGCCACACGCTCCAGGGATCTAAATCTTGTCATCACAATAAACAAAACATGCTGGAGGGATAGGTTCCTGACCCAGAGACTCCGCAGACTCTGGAATAGATTGCCCATACATGTCAAGCAGAGTGCCTCTTTGGCTTTCTCCAAACCTTGATGATTGGATTGGAGAAAGGAAATTGACCTCGGGGATCATGTCAGTCACCCTGCTAGACAGGGGTCCAGGGAAGTAAATAGTGTGGGAAGAAATAGCCAGGGAATTGTTATGGCTAGGCTTGTATAGGCCCTAGGCCCGATAGCCTAGTACCAACCTATGAACCTATGAACATAGTTCAGTGGATATCTACGACCTATGCTCAAGAAACCATTATTCTTGGAGACTTCAACATTGACTGTCTCACCTGCTCAGCTGAATCTCCTCTCAACCATATAAATCTCTTCGGCTTTAATCAAATAATAACTATTCCTACCAGGCTTAATAAACCCTCTAATCATGAAAGTATTTTAGATTGGATACTTATTAATAGTTACCCCATTTGTATAAATCTGGCACCCTCCCTGATGCCTTCAGCGACCACTACCTCACATACATTATTAAGCACAAGACAGGGAACATGCACCAAGCCAAATACAAAACCATTAGAAACAACAAAAACATCAACCCTATTAACTTCCAAAAAGAATGGAGCTCTATAAACTGGTCAGTCCTACAGCATCTACCACTAGATGAAGGTGTTGCATACTTTAATGCCACATTCCTGACCATACTCAACTCTCACGCTAAATCTAATACAGCATCCTGGCTTTCTAAGGAAACCAAATCAAAAATTAGACTTAGGAATAATGTCTGGCGCATCTGGTGTACTACCAAAGCCTTCTCAGACCATCTGAGCTACCGTCAGCTTAGAAATGACACAAAAAAATCCAAACTACTTGACATGAAAAACTATTACAATAATCTCCTACAAAAAACAGTCAAATCCCCAAATGTTCTGGGCAGGTATATACTGAATCCTGCACCCAGGTCAATCCACCACTCCCACCCCATCTAATGCCACCCAAGAATCCCCTGAAAATATTGCTAATACCTTTAATAATTTTTTTCACAGAAACAATTCAGTCCCTAGCTAATAAACTTACTATGACAAGCACCAATACTATGCTAACCAGCCCTGCTATCTATTCCTTCTTCAACCTCCAAACAGTTTCTATCAACTTCATTTGTGCCCTAATCAAAAAATTAAAACCAACCACCCTATCAGCTGACATCCTACCAGCAGAGTACTTACAAAAAGCTGCAGAAGTCATAGCATACCTCATTGCCATTCTAATCAACAGAACCCTAACAGAGGGCACTATCCCAACCATTTGGAAACTATCCCATGTCATTCCACTACATAAGGGGGGAAATTCTACAGAACTATCCAATTATAGACCCATAGCCATCCTTTCACTACTAGTGAAGATCATGGAGAAATGTGTCCACAAGCAACTTATGCACCATCTTACCCAGAACAGCATACTAGCTAACTCCCATCATGGATTCAGGCCACACCACAGCATCACTTCTGCCCTTCTCTCTTTCACTAATGCTATCCACCAAAATCAGAATAACAACATGCTTTCATCTGCCCTTTTCATGGACCTATCAAAGGCCTTTGATATGGTCGACCACTATCTACTTTTACAAACAATTAAAATCATTTCCCTGGACAACCTTGCTATTCAATGGTTCCTATCCTATCTAAGTGGTAGACACCAAGCTGTCCTATGGCAGGATAAACTGTCCACTCTGCTACCTCTCACCCTCGGAGTCCCCCAGGGCTCTATCTTAGGTCCTCTACTCTTTTCAATTTTCATTAATAATCTCCACTCAGCCATCCCTGAAGCAACCTGTATCCAATACTCTGATGACTCAACACTGATCTGTATGGCCTCTTCCCTGTCCAACTTGCAAACCTTAACCCAGAATATATTTCACACAGTTGAAAAATGGCTCGCTAATCACCACTTGCTTTTAAACACCAACAAAACTAAATTACTCCACTTCACTCCAACCAGTAGATCCACCCCCCTCACCTTCTCCATAACCTCAACCAGTGGCTCCTTTATCACTCCTGAAACCCATACTAAGCTCCTAGGTGTAATAGTTGACAATAATCTCAAATTTGACCTGTACATCAATAAAACTATCAAAACCATTAATAAAAAGCTCGGCCTACTATATAGAAATAAATCCTTCCTAACCCCATTAGCTAGGACTGCTACCACCCGCTCCCACCTACACTCAACCCTTCTCTATGCCTCCCCCATTCTCACCAATTTGAATAAAATGGAGCTAAATAAACTTACTTGCTGCTATAACCATATCGCTAGATTTGCCACAGGCACTTCATACAGGTCCCATCATTGCCTAAACCTTAAGCTCCTAAGATGGCTCCAACTACCCACATTAATCCAGTTCAACCAGCTCATTATCACCCACAAAATACTATACAAACCCCAAAACTCTCCAGTTCTAACAAATATCATAAAACCATATCATAATCTCAGACCACTTAGATCATCCAACAAATCACTTGTCCAAACTCAAAAAGCATCTCATTCTGCTGGTGACTCCCTGCTTGCCATCTTCATTGGAAAAACATGGAACTCTCTTCCAACTATTCTTACTCAGGAACCCTTATTAAACCATTTCAAAAAAGGCCTTAAACAATATCTTATGGGACATTGGCTCTGTCCCTGTACTAACCCTGACTAACTCCTACCTTAACCATCTGTCTTATACAGGACACTTCTATCTTGCTTCAGTACTGATATCAGCCACTTCTGTCTGATATGCAGCAAAAGTCTTTATACTCCTTCCCTAAGACCTCCTACCAGCAGAGTACTTACAAAAAGCTGCAGAAGTCATAGCATTCTTGTGTAACCCCTCTACATGGCCACCTCTCTAAGTACTGTATAGATATTATTGTTTTATAAGTGGAATTGTTAAATTTTGTAACCTGGAGCTTTTCTCCCCAGACCTCCACTGAAAATGGACATGTATCCAGTCGGACTATCCCGGTCAACAAATGTAAAATAAAAAAATAAATAAAAAAATAAATTAGGAATGCACACCTAACAAAAGCTTAATTCTGTACATTTTTTTGTGTGACATAATCTCTGACACAGGTTGATTTCACCATTTTATATAACTCAAAGTTGTGAATGATCCATTAATGATTTTTTTCAAATAACTTTACTGTTTCTCAAAGGTAATGTCCGTGTATTGTGACATAAATAATATCTGCAGGGATGATAAAGGACAGTATAATTAGCCTTGGATTCATTCCTACTTTTAAGACTGCATGTCATAACTCTGCATATTCAATAATGTCTGTATAATGGGGAGAGAGACACTAAGATCTCATGATCTGCACTGCTATCATCAATTTATGTGTGATGGTACAGCCTTTAAAAATTCACTGCTGGCACAAAATATTATTAAAGGGGTGACTAGTTTTCAGTCCATAGAGTAAATTCACACTGCTGCCTCATATAATTCCCAGCACCTACCACACCTAAATAAGCTTCACACCAAAAAGCTGCATAACAAAGTTATAAGCACTGTTTTTCTAGGATTTCATCTACCTATGACTCTACCCAGTGCTTTCCAGTGCAAGTTTCCCAACAGTAAATGAAACTTGACTAAAATTATTTTGCACATAAAAACACAAAGTGGAAGATATTAATAGAGAACAGTGCAGCAGTACAAATCATAATGTTCCAACGTACTGAGTCATGTTGTCGTGCCATTAAATCAGTCATAGTCATGGACATTTCAAAAAGGAGGGTACTTCATTACCTGGGAATGTACATGGCTGTGATTCTCTCTACTGTGCGCATAAAACAGCTGCACAGCGGAGTACCAAAATGAGCAACTGAAATACATGCACAGTGGAAAAGCCAACCTACAAACTAGACTACTTAAAGGCAGTGACACCTTCACCTAGATGCACACACACACACACACACACACACACACACACACACACACACACACACACACACACACACACACACACACACACACACACACACACTAGGCATTTATACACTGCAACCCGCAGATCCACTCACACACTTAGTACTTAAACACGTAGTGACACATAGACATACACATTCATATACTCACATTCCTGCACACACCATGACTTAACAATCTCAGCATTTAATAATCAGAGCAGGGTAAAGTTCTTCTGCTTCACCATGCCTAGATTCTTATCACTGAAATGCATGGGTGCATATGGCAAGATTGCCTTCCCCATCCATTTCTAGCCCTGACCTACTTAGACTTTTTATAATACAGATGAACTTTTACTAAGTCTCCTATCAGGACAATATGTCAGGAGGCATGCTGAAATAGATCCTGTCCATGGACTACCCAATTTAAATGCATCACTATGACACTCACTGCCTAAAAGTGCACAGTAGTGTCTACAAGAAGGGAGCTATAAATCAGGACAGTTTTGCAAAGTATGCAAGACAGATTGCTCATTCTTGCATATTTCAAAAGCTATCTATCTATATGGGTAAATATTTTCAGGAAAGTTCAAAGGAATCACTTCAGTACCAGCACCTTCTTCTCTGTCGTTTCCATCCTGATGCCACCAGCTAGACCACACTGACATACCAAAACTAGAGTTACTGTTTACCATTAAAATGAGCAATGTGTTAAATATGTATATCATAACAACAGACTTCCAAAAACTCTGAAATGCAGGAGCAAACAGTCACTATTACCATTTTAAATACATATACCTTATGACAATACATAAGTTATCAGACACAAGTATTTACAAACTAGATAATAAAACTCTTCACTTGAAGTAAATATCCCTAAGCCCCAAACTTGGAAAACTCAAATATGCAACAACTTTAAACATGCAGAAAGAAAATGCAGATTAAATGTGTTTAAAAAGACGGACAGCATACAACAGAACTCTATTTATCAACATACTTGTATGTCTGACTGCCAACAACTAAACAGATATTCTAAATTAAGGTCACGTCTGATACACTGTCAGAACACATTCCACTTTTAATTCTGTCTAGTGTTTACAATATTGAAGTAAGGGGGTTGGTGATGGGCATAACGGTTAAGGAGTCTACCTCACAGTCACAAGGTACAGGTTTGAGTCTCACCTTTGAGGGAAACTGGCTGACCTTGAAATGGCCTACAAGGACAGCTAACCTAATACTTGGCTATGGACCTATAAATGACTGTAACTAAGAGTCTTTCTTTCTCTCTGCTTAAAATAGTCTAAAGCTAGCTTTCCTATTTGAATTTTAAAGTGAATGGTGCATTTCCTGTTTTCAGTCTTTTAGTTCTTGTGGTTATGATATGAATGTAGTCACTGCAAATGTGCCCTCACTTGAGATGCAGATTTTAGTTTCCATTTCAATAGTTATACATACCCAGTGCAATTTACTCATTTTACATTATGTGTGCTTCATACATTGTACATTTTGTGAGAGTTACAGCAACTGCAGTTTATTATGAAAAAAATAACTATATTTTATTTAAATTAATACTATTTGCCCACAGTGTGATGTAGTTTTGATGCTTTAAGAAGAAATAAACATGCTGTAATAATAATCCCATTTTATTTATTTTATTTAATTAATTTGCTAACCATAAAAGACCACTATGTACCCATGCCTATTATAAGGGGTGATTTAGGAGCATTGCTTAGTTAAGTGACTTGCTCAGTCATACAGATCACAAGCAGACATTGAAGGAATCAAACCCAGGGCTATCTTAGCAGAACATATTCATAATACCTATAATAACCTCCCTTTGTCCCAATGAATACTACTGCTTTATGAGAATACAGCCAGTGAATGTTTATTTTTCCTTTACTTATTACTTGTAAGCTAGCTGCCCGAGTTGTTCCTTGCATCTGCTTCAGTTGTGACATTGGTCAGAAGGCTAAAAACCTAGAGGCAAAACTGCTGTAAAGAGAGAAATAGAAAATAATTTGAGCCAGATAACTTCTATATGGTGAGAAGGACAGTGGAATTTGAACTTCTTGGCACTACCACATAGACTCCAGCATCCTGATGAAGATCGACAAGTGGTGTACTGTGGTAACATTAGACATCTTAAGTGGGTTGAATATGTGGACTACATATGCTTCCCACTAATTACATATCATGTAGAGGGAAGGTGTTAATATTACAATAGTTCACAAAGCAGCAATGTTTCTAGCTGTGAGCAGGTTGGTACCGAGGATCTGTTGTCCAGCACTCACTCACCGTAGAGCTTTATTTTGTTGAAGAAGAAAGACTTCACACAGTCCCAAAGGCTGAACTAGTTCTACTGTAAACTTTTCAATACAATGTAGCCTCACCCCTATATTCTAGTGTTGATATAATTAGAAGTAGTGAGTATGGTGTACTATAACAGTAACATACTGGAGATCTGTGACATCTGTAAATCTGTTATAGGAACGAATGAAAATGTCAACATTATACACGTAGTAAATGAATACTGTACAACTGGTAATGGATGGTATGTATATCATGTAAAGCAGTCATCCAAAACTCCACAAATACACAGACATGGTCCTGAGATAGTAACAGGATAACCCAGGGCCAACAAAGGACACTTGACATGAAAATGACAGTTTTTTATCTAAAAACACATGGTTGTAAGTATAAGATCATTTGTACCAGTGTGTCCAATCACTGAGCTATATTAATCATCTTAAGTTTCTTCTGAATAAGGTTGTAGGCAATTTGTGTAGGTTTTACAAACTAGAGTATATGGAGACGGTTGTGGGTGGTTTTCCCCTGCAGTTTGTAAGGTATTGTTGTTTGGTATTATTCATTTCCTTACCAGGATGGTGGGCTGATCCACATCAAGTTACTTCAGCCACAGACAAGGAACAAAGATGGTCAGAGCAGAGGACTTATATAGATATCCGTTAAAGTAATAAACAAGTGTTTGGATCATAAATAAAACGAAGAGGGAAGTTACAGTCATTTCTAGGAACAGTAATAAAGTTATTATGCACTGTTCATTTGAGACAGACACAGTAGAAATTAATTAAAATGGCTGCATACTAAGATGGAAAATAAGCACAATTTAAACATGACAAATCCTAAAAACTGAAATGTACATTTTCTCAAATTCACAATGCGAAGTACAGAGTAAATTCTAAAAAGCTTATTGTAAGAACTATTGTTTCCAGGGTAATGGGATTGGCAGCTGTTGCTGTAATGTAAGAACCCTTTTCCTTTCTGCTTTTTTTCCCATGAAGATGTTATACACTATAATATTATTAACTAGTGACTTTTAAGTGTAAAGAAAAGAAAATACTGCTACCATCGACATGGATGCAAACTTTACATCTACTTCATTAATATTTAAAAACTCTTTAAATTATTCCTGGGTGTAGCATTTTTCTGTGTAAACTACATTAACAATAAATGATTCTATGTTTATCTGTTTATTTATCTAAATATCTATATCTATATAGGTCTCTATATAGATATAGATATATATAGATAATCATATCTATATAAATGGGAACCTAGTTCTTCACCAATGAGTACATTCATCGATACACAAATCATCAAACTTCATTGAAGCAACTAAACATTGATCCACAAATAATTGAAAAAAATCACAAAAGAAAGTCTTTTTTGCAGGGGGGAAGTACCCCTGCACTACCCCCACACTTCCTGCTACAAATATATACCAACTCCGATATTGCACTACAGTGGATAACGGGCATGTTTCTTGGTCCCCACTGTATGGTGATCTGTTATTAAAAAAGCTGGCACATTTCAATCAGCTGCAGAAGCCAAAACACAGTCAATAAAACGGGTCTATGTTAGAAGCTCAAAGTGTGAAAAGAGCGACTACTCTTTAATCGACACCAAATATGCGAAATACCAAAAAGTTGACCGTACAGAACAGTGATTTTTTTCCCTAGGAAAAAAAAATCACTGTTCCAAAAAAAAAAAAAAAAAAAATCCAAACACAACATAAGGTTGGGGGCTTCGTCCCCCACACCATTTCATGTGGGGGGCTGTGCCCCCCACAACCCCACTACTTAAATATATCAACTCCGAAATCGCACCACAGTGGAGGAAATGGCAATGTCCTGAGAATGGCCCAGCAATTTTTTTCCCTGAGAAAAAAAATCTCTGTTCCGGCGGATGGACTTTATGGGTCTTTTCATATTTGGTGTTGAGTAAAGAGTGTTCACTCTTTTTACACTTCGAGTTTCTGATATAGACCCAATAAAACATGTACTTCAACAAAAATATATGCATCCATATATGCAGATAGCTAGACAGATATACATATAGCTTTAGATATAAATATAGTGACAGAAAAATGTGTTAAGATATATAAGATATCTTCTAGAAGATGAAATAAAACAGAAGTGAATTTTTGGCTTTACATAGGAATATGCGATAATCATCTGCTCAGAGCATTAGTACCTCTCATATCACAAAGCACATATGCAATGACTCAGTGCCAATGGTTACTAATATATCATGATGTTTATAGGTTCATAGGTTCATAGGTTCATACTAGGCTATCTGTCCTAGGGCATTTATAAGCCAAGCCAGAGTGTGTTTGGCTTTCGCCACCCATTTTAAATTAATTTTGCTATGCCCTTTTTCGAGGTTAGTATACTGTGCCTCTGTCTAACAGTGACACAGAAATGATACCCGGGGTAAACCTATGATCTCTCATCCACTCATCAAGATTCCTCTTGAAGAGAGTCAATGAGAGACTCTGCCTAACCTGGACTGGGATTTTATTCCAGAGTGAAGGGAGCCTCTGGGTTATGAATCTGTCCCTCCAGCATGTCCTATTTATTTCAGTACTGAGGTTCAAGTCTCTAGAGCGCATGGCTCAACGAGATTTGGATTTTCTGAGGTGCAGCATGTCCATTAATTCCGGGTTGGACATGGCTTTATACGTCAGGCACAGATCGCCTCTGAGCAGGCGGTATGCCACTGAGTAGAGCTGGACTTTTTTTAACCGGGCAGCATATGGCATCTGTTTGAGCCCTTTGATCCTCTTGGTGAGGTACTTTTGGGGTCTTTCCAGTTGCTGCAGGTGTCCGGTAAGGTACATCCCAAAAGGGGCATTGTACTCAATTATGGGCCTGATGAGGGATGAGTAAAGAGGCACGATGACCTCTCCTGATCTAGATGTGAATCCCTTCATGATTAGGTGGGCTATATAAAATGTTTTTCTAACCACTTTGGCCACGTGGATGTCAAATGAGAGATTGCTATCAACTTGGGTCCCCAGGTCCCTAATTACTTCTTCTGTACTTAATGGATTAACAACTATGTGGTAATTTGTGGGCACTTTGTTTTTGCCAAAGGGGATGACTATACACATTTTGGAGTTTAGCTTGAGGCCATGGCTCTGGCACCAGTTGTCTGTTTCTATGAGGTGCTTTTGGAGGATGCTTGTGTCAGCTGGAGAGTCGATTATGGTGCCCAGTTTGCAGTCATCTGCGAACTTGGTCAGCCACAGTCCTTCCGTGTTGGCCTCCACCTCCGAGAAATATATACCGAACAAGAGAAGTCTCAGGACTGAGCCTTGTGGGACACCACTCGTAACTGGTTTGGAGTTTGACATGGCTCCAGCAATTCTAACCATGTGGGTTCTGTCTTTGAGCCAGTTTGCAACCCATCTAGTGACATAGGGGTTTATATTTAAGCTGGTGAGCTTATCTATAATGCCCGAGTGGGGTATTGTATCGAAGGCTTTTGCGAGGTCCAAGTAGGCTGTGTGGACCACCTTCCCCTTGTCAATGGCCTTGGCGACTGTTTCAAAGAAATCAACCAGGTTTAAGAGGCAGGATCTGCCCCTAACAAAGCCAAACTGGGTAGGATCCAGTGTCTGTAGGTCCACAATATCTTTATTTATGAGGTCCATGATGATCCTTTCCATAGCTTTGCAGACCAAGCTAGTTAGGCTTATGGGGCGATAGTTTCCAGGATCCGTTGAGGCACCACCTTTGTGGAGAGGGACCACTGTTGCTGTACGCCACTCTTTGGGTACATATCCTGTAGTAAGGCTGAGATTGAACAGTAGTTTTATGTTTGGGTTTAGCTCTTCTTGGAGTTCATGTAGGACGCAGCCCGGGACACCGTCTGGTCCCATTGATGCTGTGTTTTTTGCTTTGGAGAGGGCGGCTCTTACCTGAGCATCTCTGATGTTTTCATGAAGCTTAAAAAACATCCTGCATCCTTTAAATAAGCAAAATTCTTTACACTTTTCATGATTTCCTTTTGTACTAACATTGTAAAGAGCTCTTTTAGGGACTAGCAGAAATGTACAAATTGTCTAAGGCAGATGAAAATGTGCCTTTTTATATTTCAGAAGTCTGTATATCATCAACCACCAAGGATATTGTATAAATAAAACTATACCTTTTTAGCAATACCTCCATTGTGATACATGTACTGCAAAATACTATCGCTGCACTTGTTATAAATGTGCATAATATTACCATTCAAATTTGCATAAGCTTTACTGTATATAGGAGTTCACTTTATGGTAACTAACAACATAAATGTACTAAGAAAAGAAGTTATTTTGCATCCAACGAGAAGTTGTGAATACACCTCCATGTTTTTCTCACATATAATTGATATAAATTATTAGGCATTTTAGAAAAAGAACGTTATAATGTTATGGAATTCAGATATGGAAATGTTCAGAATGCTTTAGTGAGATGTATTATACAAACACATTTAGAACAGGTTTACATCCACGGGTTAACAAAAAATGTGCAGGATAAACATCAGAGTGATTTATATTACTCTGTTAATGTTGGAGAGTAAATGGCAATGTATTTTAAATTCATGTTGCTGTCCTGTCCTCAGTGACAGAACTAATGCTGTACTTATAGAGAAAGGAAAAGCAATACTATTATACTATTATATAACTAAAATACTTTCACTAGGTACGGCAAGTTGTGATGTGGCACCTATTTGGTGCATTTTGATGCATTGCTTTATAACTAAAGTGATCTCATTAAATATGCAAGTTAATTGACTTAGTCTACATAAAAGATAAGTTTAGCATTCATTTTATTTTGACAAACAAGTTGACAAGGAAAAGTATAAAATGCATGTCGATTGACTGTGAAATAAAATATCAGAAGTCTGTACTTTTTATTTTGAGAATTCCTGCTGTTGGCATTTTAAACAGATTTGTGGCACATTTTAAGTACATTTTCACATATTTTATAAGTGCATTGAGGTCTTTGTTAAGAATTGTTAGTGTTATATGTTTTATTGTTCAGGTATGTTTTTTTTTATTTATTTTATTTTTAGACAGACTGGATAGTTAGAATCAAGTCCTTCTAGCAGGTAAAACTGTTTTCTGACTGGTTTGTTGCAGTCATTTCTTTATGTGTGCAATTATTTGTGTGTGTGTGTGTGTGTGTGTGTGTGTGTGGTTATAGATCACTACATTGCCAACCCACAACATCGGGATACACTACATCAACCATAAATGGTTAAAACTCAGTACATTGACACTCTGATACACATGCAATAAGCATGAACCTTGGCACATGTAAAACTAAAATAAAGAAGAAAAACACATTATCTTTGCAGGGAGGCACGCCACCCCCCCCCTACACCTCCTACATCCCATACCAACTCCAAGACTGCAAAACAGTGGGGAATCTAACTTCGGAGTGTACAGTAATCCCACAAAAGAAGCACCAGCATCCTGCAATGAACAAATGTTTGATATAATGAACATATGACCAAACAGACTGTGTATATATATATATATATATATATATATATATATATATATATATATATATATATATATGTATATATATATGTATAGATATAGATATATAGATATATATAGATACATACACACACACACACATATGCATATATCTATCTATATATATATATATATATATATATATATATATATATATATATATACACATATACATGACATCAAAAATATATATATCTATGGCTATATTTTATTCAGATGATTTGCTGCTCAGCGAATACCATGAGGTTCATACCAGTTAATCAGCCTCTCCTATGGATGACCAACCTACTAGCTGACTTTGTAATTTATTGGATACAGAAGATTCTCACATTATAGTAATGGCACAGTACAAGTGTTGAGGTATCTGCATTCGTTACTGCTCTAATGATGACAGTTTGAGCTATTTGGACAATTGTGCTGCTGTTATGAGAATAATTACTGCTAGCGATGTCATAATGGACCGAGAGCCTCCTTCTACTAAAGTGGGGTCTCTGCACAGCTGTACTAATGCCCATAAGAAAAAATGTCATAATTTATGGCTATTTGTAAAGAAAAGAGAAGTAGGCTGTCCACTGTGGGATAGAAGAAGAAATGAGGACATCAGGGCAGATGTCAAAGTAGCTCCACTTGCAGAAAAGGTCAATAAGAACAGATTATGGTGGTTAGGACACATGCAGAAAGACTGAAGACAATCTGGTGAAGAAGATTTGGGACAGACAGGAAAAAAGTAAAGCAGAAAAAAGGACATCCAGCAAAGAGATGAATAGATTGTGTGAGAAAAGACCTGTGACATGTGACAGTCACACACGATTATCAAAGAAGGTAGGAGAGTTGCATTGAATTGAGAAAGATGGTGACAGCTGACACAACACTCTGACCCCATGTACAAAAATGGGAAAAAGGGAGTTGAGGATGGCGATGATAATGTAAAGCAAAGGGAAGGTGAAAAATGGAATCTGCATCTTGTCTTGTAAATATGAACTTCCCAGGCATTGTAAAGGAAGAGATTTAACAGTGGTAGTTGTTGCATGTGAGGACTGTTTGAGGGTACCTGCCTATTTCCATGTTTCTAAGCCCACTGAGGTTTTCATAAGTGAAGTACCCAAGAGTAGTCTGAAGCAGGGAACCAGGGTCACCATTACCCCACTCAGTAATATTAAAAAAAACTAGTAGACACTGACAGATTGAGATCATGCAGCCCTGTTCCAGATGATTTACAGAAGCCACTAAAGGAGAACAAATGACTTTAAGAACAGTGTGGATGTACTGTGTCCAAAGCCAGATTAAACTTGCAAAAAAAGTCCACAACCGATAATTACAGTTTTCCTGTTGTTATTGCAAG